>NC_034409.1:51914074-51929508 GCF_002078875.1 Numida meleagris | reverse complement strand
GGTTCTCTGGCGTGTGACTGCTATCTGATGGCAGCCAGACGTGCATATCATCAATGGGTCACCTCAAGTTGTACAACTAGCTGCGGTAGCTCAAGTTTTTCAAATTTTTGCGGAGCGAAAGCTTAATATAATAACTTCCTCTTTGTATGTTACAGGTGTCATTTCGCAGATTGAAGGATCTTTTCTTAAGGAAGTTAACAACACCACTTTGTTTGCGTAGTTCAAGCGAGTTCGCATGATGTCTCTCACCATATTCCTTCTTTTATTATGCACTATTCCTTCTTTTGCTATGCATATTCAATCTCACACTATGCTGCCTGGTCCTTTAACTGCAGGCAACCCCACGGCTGATATCATTGAGCATGCTTATCAAACACTGAAATGTATTCTTAAAAGAAAAAGGGGGAAGGTACGGGAGACACGCCACAAGAGAGATTATGTAAGACTTTGCTTGTGTTGAATTTTTGGATAGTGATCATACTCCAGCCCTTATAATGACTGGATTGTGTTTCTTGCTTATTTGTATTGTTTCATAATTTGTTGTATTATAGATACTATAGTGAGTTATGAAAAACGGCTGCACTACCCACTGGATGGTATTATAACAACCCTAGTAATGGTATGGCGAAGTAGGTGATTTTCCTGTGTTAGCAATGCAGCCTTAGGAATTAGAATTATTAGGCATAATCTAGGTTACTGTGTGCTGCTTCTGTTTTACTAGTAGACAAAATGTGAATTGAACGGGATTTGATGTTACCAGTGCTGGAATTTATGGGAATGGCTCTTCTAGTGTTATTTTACCACCTCATTATCAGTAATTCTTGGTTATGATGTTATTAGCCTGTCAATTAGCATTTTCTTAATTTGTGAAGGTAAAACCTGGAAAGGAATCCCGGGCAAAGGGATGACTCTGTACCATAGAATGATTAACTGCCTTTCATCCCACTAGTCAGGATTTTAAAAATATGACTACGCATCACTCAAGACAAAGGTGCATGCTATCTTACTTTGATTCCACATGTGATTCTGATATAGGATTTTGGAGTATTGCCCAACAGATTTTTAGTTCACTGGTCCCTTAAATTGGCACCTATATCAGGGGCCTAAACGCCTCTCAATATAGAATGATCTTGGGATAGAACAAAGTATTCTGATAGTTTTAAGGGAGCTGATAGTTGAGTCTATAGCTGCAAATGTCTTGTTTCGTAGAGAGAGCTAAGCTTGGTAGTTATTTTGCTTTGTGAACAGGTGTTCCATTTGGGCTCTGTATAACGCACTGGCCACACGGATGCAGTGTACAAATGGAAAAACCCTGCAGACCCTAAGAAGAATCAAACCCTGAAACGGCACTGCTTAGCTTTAGCCACACTCACCAAGTTAGGATGTTAGCCAGTTAAGGGAAGTAATGCCACTAGTGATGTTCTAGCACACTTGCCCACTAAGATCAATTCTATCCGACATGTAACTTTATGAAGTTGTGCAACCATTGATTTTCTATTAGTCCAAAGGCATGGCTGTGAGCACTCTAAAAGCANTGCATAGATGGAAGAATATAAGAAAGCTTGCCTGTTGGATTTTGGGGAGGTTTTATCTCTTGCTTGTGTGGAGTGTGGCTGATACGATGGATTGCCAGTTCCTGCCTGCCTGACTGCTGCCTGTCCCTGCCTTTCCCACAGGCAGCATCCTTCCTGTGACCGTGTATGATCAGCATGGCTTTCGCATCCTCTTCCACTTTGCGAAGGATGCCCTTCCCGAGAGGCCTGACGTGCTGGTGGTGGTGATTTCTATGCTTAGTACGGCACCTCAGCCCATCCGTAACATTGTTTTTCAGTCTGCTGTCCCCAAGGTAAGGCAGCTGCTGGGGCTAAGGTCCACAGACAGTTTCCATGAGGTTCTCCCTTTGCAGGAGAGGTAGGCTGGGTGGAGAGAATTGCTCTGTGCGGCAGGACCCAACACAATACTTCTTTTTGATTAGAAAATGGAGGCTCCCCATATATCCGACAGGGCCTCTAGCTGCAATGTCCCTCAGCAATGTGGGATGCTCTTCTTTCTCCCTAGGTGATGAAGGTGAAACTACAGCCGCCCTCAGGCACAGAGCTGCCGGCGTTCAACCCCATTGTCCATCCCAGTGCCATCACACAAGTCTTGCTGCTTGCTAACCCACAGAAGGTAACAGCACTATTCCTTGGTGCCTAGGCAAAGCGCTGCTCTGCGCTGCCTGAAACAGACCGAACTGTCCATATTCCCTGTGCTTTGTGCAGCTTCCTAGAGACCTGAATGCCTCGTCCTTCATGTTTTCCTTCCCTCCTGACTGCATATCTTTTCTCCCTTACCTCCAGGAGAAAGTGAGGCTACGATACAAGCTGACCTTCACCATGGGAGAGCAAACTTACAATGAAATGGGGGATGTGGACCAGTTCCCCCCACCAGAGTCCTGGGGCAACCTCTAGGACCGCACGTTGTAGGCACTACACTTGGAAGCCTGCCCTGTGGGGCTGGAGCAGCCTGAGGAGATGGGGAGGGCAGGTGGGGGGCTGCTGCTCATGCTCAATTCTCCAGTCGGCCGGGTGAGTGCCAGAGGGAGCGTGCCTCCAGGATGAGAGCAGACACCAGGAGATGTTCATCCCACAGGAGCAGGAATGCAGTCAAGTTTCTTGTGGGTGAACAGTTGCCTTCCCTGCTCTTCCAAAGGCACCCCTCCCTCTCTAGTTTGTTCAGCATCTCTTCTAACCCTGCTTTCCCCCTCTAGGTGCAGTGGGAAGCAAGGATGGGGAGCTTTTAACAGCCTCAGCCTGAGGCAAGGCCTAGCAAAGGAAGATCCTTTCCCTTATCTGTCCCCTCTCCCCGCTTCCCCAACCCTTCAGCTGCTTCACGCTCTGCATTGTTCTCTCATGTTAGCAAATGCTGGGCTGAGGGGTATCCTCCCTTGTCCCAGCCTTGGAGCTGGGCCCTAGTAGTTCCCTGTCTGATGGGATGACCCTAGAACTGAACAAGGACTTAGGTGTCTTCCCAGCACCAGAGAGCAGGCAGCGATCCTTGCTTTGGGGAGTCAGGGGGACATATTCCCCTAGCCCCTTCTTTCCAACTGCAGACAGAGCTGTTGGGGAGAGGTGGGCAGTGGGAAGGGCTCTCTCTGTGCCTCCCCATCTGCTTCGGCTCTGGCTCCTTGGCTTCTGGGCCCTGAACTCCTGCAGGGAGGAAGCGCACATCTTCCCACAGTGCTTTTTTCTACTGCAGCAAGCATTTGGGACTGCGGCTGGACCATCGCTTGTTTGTCCTTGCCCCTCGCAGGGCTGACCCGCAATTCAAGAAGCGGCCTTCAGTGGGCTGAATCCTTTCTCCTTGTGAACGGGGAGGCGAGAGGCTGGGAGTTGAGCTCAGAGCATCGCCAGGGGGCACCACCAAGCTCTGCGCTACGGGGACGAGGGTACAGCTGTGCCTTGTGCCCCTTTGCCCAGAGGGGGCTCACTCCTGCCCCCTGATCACTGTGACACTAGAGTGAGGATCTGCAGGCACGAAGGAGACCAGGGGGGTGGCATGTCGTAGGCAATCCATGTCCTGATGAGACTTGTGACCATAGGGGCTGCTTCCCATCTCTAAGCTAGTTTTTAGCTGGGTCTTAGGGGCAAACTGAGCTCTGCATTAGCTTGCCGGAGGTAGAAGGCAACCTGCACGTGATGGAGATGAGTGAGGTGCTTTGTGTTCTCTGCCTGGGGGCAGTGAAGGTGGGAACTGGGTGCAGCGTGTGGTGGAGAAGAGGGGGAAGCAAGGTCTTTATGCTGAGGTTTTGCTGTGTCTTACTTCCCTTTCTGGTCTCTTTTCAGGGTTTTGTATGGGTTTTTTTTTTCTTTGCAGATCTTGTTTGGTTCTTGAACAGACTTGTATATATTTTCAGTGCAAATTCTGTAAATGGAAGAAAACAAAATAAAAAATAAAAAACGCCTGGTGTGACACATCTGCTGTATTTATGGGAAATAAAGAATTCTTTCCTGATGCTGGACCTTCTGAGTGCATTTTCCCCTGACTGCACTGAGGAGCTGCTGGCCCTGCATTGGTGCAGTTTCCAGCTCCCATCCTGCCCCAGCTCTCCTTGGGCCTTGCTGCTCCAAGCTCAGATTCATGAGCAGGGAGAGTGAATGGTGGAAGTCCCCGAGCTGCTCTCAATTCCTTTTTGAAAGCAGGTCCCGTCAACGCTGTGAGCTGTGCTCTGCTTCCTCTCTCTGGGGCAAGCAGTGGGCAGGGACCCGTGCCCCCCAGCCTGCTGGGGAGCTGCTGCCAGGCTGCAGGGCTGTTTGCAGGCTGGTGGCTTTGCAGCAATACTTCCTCCTCCCTGAGGCTGCTGATCGGAAGCAGCTCTAATAGGGTGGTTTTGGTGCAGAGCTGGGGGTTGCTTGCCGGGAGTCAGGCGTGGGTGGCCACTTGGTTGAAGGTTGAGAGCAAAATGATGCTCAGGCAGCGCTGCCTTGCTTGGTTCCCCGCTTAGAATCACAGAATCATTAAAGTTGGAAAAGATCATCTAGTCCAACCATCCACCTACCAGTACAGCCCACTATGCCATGTCTCCTGGAAACGAAGGATCCAGCACTGCTTCTGCTGCACCCTCCAGTAAGGAAGAGCAGAGCCCCGCAGCCCCAGGCTTTGGGGCACAGCTGGAGTGACCACTTCCCATCCCTGCTTGGATGCTGGTTCCACATAGCTCAGCCTCTGCTCCTAGTGCAGGAGGAGGAAAGTCCCAGCTGCAGGTAGCCAGAGATAAGGCAAGCTTAGCATTGTGCAGAGTAGCAAAGCCGGTGGGGGAATACTTGTAGCAAAAAAAAAAGTTGCACTGTGTGGCTTGAGCTGAGTGCAGCTCTGCAGAGTGAGCGACGCTAAGGATGGGAACGTGAAGCTTGTGGTCACCGTGCAACCTTGCAAGGGCGGCAGGGGAAGGGGGAAGGGATGGCTTTGCCATCTGCAGAGAGGTGCCAGACGGGTGACGGGATGACCAGGTAGTGTGGGGTGTACATCACCCCAAAGTGCCCCCCCCACACCACAGCCAGTGGTAAACACGTCAAGGCGGGTGAAAAACAGCGTGGGCCTCCCACTCGGGCTCGGCAGCGGCGTGCGCCTGTCCTGCCTTGTTATGTGTTTGCTGCAATAATATTTCCCCTTTAAGGCTGGGCTTAAGTTATTTATACTTTGTGGGGTGGTGACAGGAACACAGAGCAGAGCAGAGCCCTGAATCGCTCTTACCTGATCTGCAGCCAGGAAGGAAGCTCAGAAAAAGAGAGGGACCGTGAGAGAGAGCCCAAGGGAGGGGAAGAGAAAGCAGGCAGGGCATCCTCGGGGAGGGACAGGGGAGGGGACGGACCGGCAAACAGAGAAAGAGGGAACCAGGGAAGAAGGAAGGAGCAAGGAGGGAGAGGTGCTCGGGGAACGGCAGCTCTGCAGAACAGAAGGGCCGTGGGTGTCCCATGCCAAGCGTCACCGAGGGGTGCTGAGCTTCATCTCTCAAGATGATGAAGAGGCAGTTCAATCGGATGCGGCAGCAGCTGTCCCATCCCAATGCCACCAGCCGGTAAGGACTTCTCTGCTGCCAGGGTCGGTGAGCTGGGAGGGAGCAGGACATGGGGCCTGGGGGTGGGCACCAGGCTGGACTGGGCACCCTGGTGGCGAGGGAAGAAGGAAAATGTGGGAGATGGGCTTAAAGCATCTTCAGTGTATGCTGAGGGGCTGCGGGTACCAGCTCCCCAGTGCTGCAGGGCAGTGGGATGGTGGCTTGGTGCTACTCACCAAGGATGGGCTCCCCAGCCTGGCTGCCCATGGAAGTTGGCTTCCACAGGACATGAGGGCAATGGGCAGGGTCACCTCAGCCACGCGCCCTGGGCTGTGCAATGTCCAAGAGGAGCTGGGACTTGCTCTCCCCATTGAAATGGGTGCCTGATGCCCTGCATCTGGCCAGCAATGTGGACACCCTCTGGAAGAACCTGTGGAGGACTACCAGCTTCAAACGTATTCCTACAGCCCAGTCTCGCTTCCACCACTTCCTTATTTTCGGCTTTCCAGAGCTCTCCCCTTGCAAAACCCAGGGCTGCACCCTCCCTTCCCAGCCCCCTCACTCCCTCTTTCCTGCAACCACCTCCACACAGAGGCATGCAGACTCCTCTGCGCTGGGAGGCTGATGGGGACCAGGTCCATCAGGTCGCCTGTTGCCCTTCTTGCATTTCCCAGTGTGAACCAAATCTCCTCTCCCACCTCTCTACCCTGGAGGAGAGCTTCTCTGTCTCCATGCTGAATGTGCCTCCATTTTGCTTGAGGATGGGTGTGCAGAAGGTCCTAAGCAGTTCGTGCAGCCCCAAAGCGAGCAATTCACCCACCACAGAGCCTCTCCTCCATGGGGCCACAATCTCACGTGACTTTGGCTGCCTTCAAGCCAACCACCCCCGTTTCCTGCAGCTCGTCCCATGTCAGTTCTTGCAGGAGCTGAAAACAGAAACATGAAGTAGCTGGGCAGGGGGATAAAGCAGCAGCAGAGGAGGTTCCCAGGGAGTAGCAAGGACATGGGTGCACCAAGCAAAGTTTCCCCTATGGGAGGAGTCGTGTAGGTTTGGCGGCCATGGGTGTTTGGTTTTGAATTGAGTTTTGATCAGGATTTGTTGCAAACCAGAAGCTTCCTTTGCAAGATTCACTCTGACTACTTGCTTGCAAAACCAAACAGAAAGCTAGCTGCCTTCATTTATGCCCTGCTGGGGGCTGGTGTTGGTCTACATCTCTAGCCTGACCACAAAGTTACCGTTGCTCCAGTCCTGGTGCCCAGCAAAGACAGATTCCCACAGGGCTCTAGCAGGAGCTGCCTTGGATTGGCCTTCAGGGAAGAGGCAGTCAGGGGAGAAAGTTTTACCCCCAGACTTCTCACTAGAGCAGTGGCCCTGTTCTATTGGGATATTTTGAGCTGGGTGCTCTGAGCTGGAAGCCCAGTCTGATAAGGGGACACCTGATGGGGAGACCCCTGAAGCCCAGTCTGATGAGGGGACACCTGATGGGGAGACCCCTGAAGCCCAGTCTGATGGGGAGCTGCTTCTCTTGTTCCTGGTGCTCTCCTCCTGGGCTCACTCTGCCTGTAGCCTTGGGTAGGATGGTCCGGGCCATAGCCAGCATCTCCTACCGAGACCTCAAAGAGAGGAGGGTGAGATGTGGGAGGAAGTCCCCCCATTTCTTCTCATGGCTTGTTCTTCTCCCTCCACAGAGCCCAAGAAGCAACCGAGTTCCTGACAGAAGATTTGCTGCAGGTGAGGCAACTGCCAGCTTGCACCCGCACGTGGGGACATGCCCCATCCCTTCCTGCAATCCTCCCCACTGGCACCTCCTTGTCATGGGGCTGAGACACTCCTGTCTGCTGGAGGGTGGCTCCAGGGCCAACGCAGCGGCTTCAGCACAGCACTGGCAGATCCTGCACGGCTGTGTCAGTGAGCACTGCTCTGACATGCCCCCCGTGCCACAAAGAAGGGCTCACCGGTGCCACCTTCCCACCCTCAGATCGAGCAGAGGATCGAGCCTGCCAAGCGAGCGGCTCACAGCGTGTCCAAGCGGCTCCAGGCTTGTCTGCAGGGGCACTGCGGCGCCGAAATGGACAAGCGAGTGGTGAGTGTCCCCTGGACACCTTCTCAGCCACCACAAACCTGAGGCCAAAGTGCTTCTTGAGTCCTAGATAGCATCTCTGCAAAGCCCTAAGCCCATTTCCTGAACTCCTGTGGTGAGGAGCAGCATGGTGCAGCTGGGCATGGCTATACCACTGCTTCCTCTTCCTTGGTTTGAACCTGCCACCTCCTTCCCAGATGGTGTTCACCAGTCCCTGTTTGGAAAGCAAGCCCTGTGCTTTCCTCAGCCCTCCTCACAATATTGCAGACCCTTTCTTCTCCTAGCTTGGCTTAATTATTCTTGAAATTAAATTCTGCCATACACTTGAAGCCACAGCAGAGCTGAGCTTAGTAGTGTCCTCCATCAGTCCCACAGTCCTCCACTGTTTTGAAGAAGGCTGGAGAATTTCTAACCGGCTGTTTAGCCAACTGCGTCCTGGCTTTGGCCAAAGGGACATCCACAGGGCTCTTCCTCTGGCCCCAAGGCCAACAGGGAGCTGGACCAGAGGGAGATGTGGGGAACCAGTGCAGGTTTAGGAAGCTGGCTGTCCCTTGTCCATGGTGGTATGCATCAGGGCGAGGGAGCTGTCACACATCAGCTCATCATCTCTTTTCCCAAACCTATGGCTCTGTGCAGAAGAAGCTACCCTTGATGGCTCTGTCTGCAACGATGGCTGAGAGCTTCAAGGAACTGGACACAGAGTCCAGCCTTGGGTAAGTGCCAGTGGGAGAAAGATGGCAAAAACCTGGCTGAACCACTGCCTGGGCTCTGGGGCTTCCACTTCCAACACAAGCTGTCAAACCCTGACCTGAGAACATGGAAAACACCGGCATCAAGGGGGATGAGGGGACAGCCTTCAAGCACAGAAGGGGGAAGGGGGCTGGCTCTGGAACCCCACCTGGGTACAGGTGTGGGAAGGGATGTTGGGTTGGAGGCTGGCATGGCTCCAGCCTGTGGTTATTTCACCTCTCTCTCCCTTTCAGGAGAGCCCTGGAGATGGGCTGCTGCATCCAGAGTTCACTGGCCAAGATCCTGGCCGAGTTTGAGATCGCTGTAGAGCGTGACATCCTGCAGCCACTCAACAAGCTCAGTGAGGTAGCCATGGCCAACCCTCAGCTCCAGTGTTCCATCCCCAAACCTTTGCCACTCACCCTGGCCCCTCTCTTCCAGGAGGAGCTTCCCATCATCCTGAAGCGCAAGAAGACCCTCCAGAAGCTGATTTCTGACTGGAATTCGATCAAGAGCCGGTATGGGGCACAGTGTGGCCACGGGAGGCCAACTGGGCTGGGGGAGAGGGGCAGACAACTGCCCTCTGCCAGTATGGGGAGCTAATCTCCCAGGGACAGGAGTGAAGCCAAAGAGGCAGTAACTTCTCCCCAAGCCCCTTTTCCACATTCATAGAATCACAGAATCATAGAACCATTAAGGTTGGAAAAGATCACTACGATCATCTAGTCCAACCATTGACCCATCCCCACCATGCCCACTAACCATGTCCACATCCCACATCCACACGGTTCTCGAACACCTCCAGGGAAAGTGACTCCACCACCTCCCTGGGCAGCATGCTCCAATGCATCACCACTCAGAGAATAAATTTTTCCTAATTTCACTATTTTTTCCTAATATTCCACCCTGTGCCCCCACTAATGAGGGTTTGGGTGTTGCTTCTTCTCTCCTACCTCAAAGGCTGAACCAAGCTGCCAAGAGTTCCAGTAACAGTGCTGGAGCTGGAGCTGGCCCAGGGGCATCTTCTGCTGCCAACAAACTGGAGATCCTGAAGGAAGAGGAGGAGGAGGTGAAGAGGAAGGTGGAGCAGTGCAAGGTGAGAACATCACTGGCTCTCCTCCTTGGGGCAGTTCCAGGGCTGGAGACCTGCTCTTCTCCAGCAGCTCCAACCAAGGTGATACCCCCACCAAGAGCAAGCCAGCCAGCACAGCCTACACTGCACAAGCAAACAGCTCCCTTGCAGTGTGGAAATAGGGAGATGCCCCAAGCCTGGGGAAGAACAAAAGTAAAGGCTTTGAAGCCTAAGCTGTTGCAGAGAGGAGGCTCCAGGGGCTGGAGCAGGGAGATCATGGGGTGCTCCCAGGCTGAGACCCAGCTGAGCTGGGGTCTGTGTTGGATGACGGGGACTGACTCCCATCATCCTTCTACATCTCCATGCTGTTTCTCTTTGAGAGCCCTGTGCCTTGTTTGTCAGAGCCTACCACAGCTGGAAGAGCCTCTTGTGAAGTTCTAGGGCCTAGTGGTAGGGCAGGTCACTGTTACGACCTAAACACAAGTGGCAGGGGTGAGGAAGGGTCCCCATGAAGCCCCAGCCTGCCCTCGCATCACCTTCCATGAGTGAGGGGCTTCTTGAAGGCATCCCCTCTCCCTCGGGTGCAGGCAGGAGGAAGAAGGATGCTCTTCATGGTGTCTCCCTTCCCAGGATGAGTACATGGCTGACCTCTACCACTTCTCCACCAAAGAGGACAGCTATGCCAACTACTTCATCAGGGTAAGTTCTCCTCTTAGCATGTGAATGTCTCCTGGTGTATGTCCAGCCTTGTCTCCATTTGCAACAAGCCCTCCAGCCAGAGCAGAGTGCCCCAAGCACTAGAAGACGCCTGCAAATAGAGCAGTTGTCCCAAATCATCCCCCTCTCTAATTTGTCTTCTATCTACCACTATAGACATAGTCCCACAGATACAGGGAATTTCCCTTGCAGTTCCTCCTGCAGCATCTTTGCTTCCCTTGGTTCTCTCTTCTTATGAATGCAATGTCCTGGGGATGGGTCTCTGGAGAGGAGACAGTGCCAAGCTGAGCACCGGCTGTTTGTCCCCCATCTGGCAGCTGCTGGAAATTCAAGCCCAGTTCCACCGGCAGTCCCTGGAATCTTTGGACTCGGCTCTGGCAGAGCTGAAGGACAGCCACAGCCAGAAAGGTACCCACTCACTCACAAGGCAGCACGGGGATGGCTGTGAGCACAGTCAGCAAGGCTGGGAAAGGCAGCTTCTTTTCCCCATGCCTGCCGCTGCCTCCCATGGGCTGGTGGGCACTGCCTCCACCAAGCTAACCCCATCTTTGGAATGAGATGCCACCATGGTTGGATGCCTCCAAGACCCCAACCCCTAAGAACATCTCCCTGTCTCCCCCAGAGCCCTCCTTCACCACAGAAACCCCGGTGCTAGGGTACTATGGCGTGCCCCTGCAGACACACCTCAAGAGCTTGGGCCGAGAGATCGCACTGCCTATCGAGGCCTGTGTCATGATGCTGCTGGCCTCGGGCATGAAGGAGGAGGTAGGCAGCCCTCACCATCCTACACCCCCTAAAAACACGCCACAGCACCCTGCATCCCTTCGCTCCATCCCCAGGGACTCTTCCGGCTGGCAGCAGGTGCCTCGGTGCTGAGGAAGCTGAAGAGCAGCTTGGCCAGCGGCTCTAATGCCCTGGAGGAGTTTTACTCGGACCCCCACGCTGTGGCTGGTGGGTGCTAGTGACGTGGGGCAGGAATATGGGCGCAGGTGTCCACTGCTGTCCCCCAGCCTCCATCACCTCCCCACTCCCCCTCCAGGCGCGCTAAAATCCTACCTGCGGGAGCTGCCCGAGCCTCTGATGACCTTCAAGCTCTACAATGAATGGATCAAAGTGGCCAGGTGGGTCAGGGCTCACAAGCCCAACAGCCCAGCAGCCGTTTGGCTTCTCGCTTTGGGGGTGGGAGGAGTAGTGGAGAAGATACAGCAGTGGCCATCATCGGCATCATCAGCCCTTCTCCCTCGTACACCATGTCCATCTTTGTCCTACAAAGCGGTCTGAGCTCTCCTTTTCTCTCTCCTGCAGCTTTAAGGACGCTGACGACCGCTTACAGAGCCTGAGAGACACCTGCAGTCGCCTGCCCCAGGACAGCTACAACAATTTGAGGTGTTTCTGTGGGATGGGGCTTCCTTGATCCCACGCATTCATGAGAGGAAGCCATTCCTTTCCCGAGGGTGCACTCACTGCCTCCTTGTCCTCCTTTTACTCTGCAGGTATCTGATCAAGTTTTTAGCCAAGCTGGCAGAGCACCAGCATGTGAATAAAATGACCCCCAGCAACATTGCCATCGTGCTGGGCCCCAACCTGCTGTGGCCAGAGCAGAGCACAGGGTGAGGTCTGGTTTGGTTGCAGGTTTTCTGGACAGACTGAGCTCTTTGGTTGGGCAGTCCCTCTTTTCAGGCTTTAGCCCTCCAGAATTAACATAAAATGAGTTAATTCCCATAAGTCCTTCCCTGATGGTTCCCTCACCTCTGCCTCTCAGAGACCCTGTGCAACTGGACTTGGCCTCAGTCTCTTCCATCCAGGTGGTGGGAGTTGTGGAAGCCCTCATCCAGAATGCGGACATCCTCTTTCCTGGAGGTAGGCCTTCACTCTGCCTTTCCATCCTTGGGGACCATAGCAGAGGGTGAAGGGCACATAGGAAAACCAGCACAAATAGCAGCGGAATGGATGAAGAGCATCCCAGGCAGCTGCAGTTCCCTTCTGTGGAGTCTGCTCCTGGAGCATGGGGGATGCTCTGTGCCTAGAAGCAGTGCAGCATGCACTTCTTGGCCTTTCTCCCCATGCAGAGATAGATTTTAACATCTCGGGGATGTTCATACTGCCTGCGGATGTCAGACTCAGTGAGGCTGCCCCGGTAGATGAGCTGCCCCCCAAATCCCCCCCAGCCTGTTCCCCATCTCCCCTGGATGAAGAGGCGTAAGTCTGGCAGGAGCAGGGGGCTCCTGACCTCCATCCCATCCCACCCCACCCCACAGGCTGCAAGGCCAGAACCACCATTCCCTGTGGTGCTGGCTCTAACCATCATCAGAACAACCTGACTGTCCCCTTCTCCTTCAGCACAAACAACCCAGAGGCGAGCTCCCAGCTGCTTTCCACAGTGGTGACCAAGCCGCCCCTTGAAGCCGCAATGCCACCAGCTCCAACACCAGCCAATGACACCGCTCGCAAAGGTTAGGACATGGAGGCACAACGCTTGGGAGATGCCTACAGGGCAGACACATCCACCTTCTCCAGTTTATCTCAGCACATCCTGCAAACCTGGGTACAAGGGCCACCAAATGAGAGGAGAAGGGCCTCAATCTGTCCTCTTGTTTTCTGCATTCCTTCCCCAGCCAAAGTGGGACTCTGGGATGGGAAGCACTCTATTCAAACCTCGTGTCTCACTGCGAACTGAAGAGGGTGGGAAAAGACCCAAAAAAGTGGGATGTGCTCTGTCTGACCCACCCGGGGCTCCGCTACGTTAGCTAGGCAAGGGGCATCTTGTCCCCAAGCCCACCCAAGACTCACCCCATGACCCCCCTCTGCTCTCTTTCCAGCCAAGCGCCCAGCTCCATCCCGACCCACAGGGCCACCACCCGTAGCCCAAGTCCGGAGCATGATCCCCGAACACACCGCCAGCCCCAAGGCCCGCCCGCGACGGCTGGGTGCTCCCTCCGTTCCTCCGCCACTGCCGCCACAGCCAGCACCGCGCCACAGCCGCGAGTCCCTCACGTCCCCAGGGCCTCCCACCACCGCTACACCGGACTGCACCACGGACGAGGGGACGGCAGAGGGACAGAGCACCCTGGCTGCATCAACAACAGTGGAGAATGACTGAATGAGGTGTGAGGCTGCCATCAGCTCCCACTTGCCTCCCCTTCTTCATCCACCACCATGAGCCTTCCTCCCCATCCCATCAGGCTGGACAGCAGGGCCCAGATCCTTGCTGGTCCCCCCCCTCAGCCCCCGGGCCTTCATCCTCCGCCAGAGAGGGAATGGAAGGCCACTGCGGTATTTCGGCCGCGGGTGAGAAATGCCTCAGCGGGCAGAGCCCCGCACCAGAGCCCGGCGCGGCTGCAGGTGGGCGCGCAACCGCCATTTTGCCTCGTGCTGCCTCACAGCGTGTCACCGCGCGCCCAGGAACAGGTACGGCTGCTTTCCCTGTGAGAGGATTCTGTTTTTAAAAANTAAATTATGCTTACTGTTTGCACCAAGGGGACTGGGGGCAGTTTCTTTGGGCCTCCCTTACTGTCCACGTCCTATATTGATGTTCTTACACTCACTCTGGCCTCCTGTGGTTGCTCAGGCTGGTTGTTTTCCATGCTCTGTCTCTCAAGCTCAGCCTGGACCAACTTTTCTGTTATGGTGTGAAAGTTGGATTGGAGAGCGTCTCGCTCGGATTGAAGACTGTGTAGTTTGGATTGGAGAGAGTCTTGCTGAGATTGAAGGTTTTCTCATTCTTTTTGGAGACTGTTAAGCTTGGATTGTAGAGTGTCCCGCTCATTTTGGAAGGTGTCTCGTTCGGACTGGAGACAGTCGAGCTTGGATTGTAGAGTGTCCTGCTCTTTTTGGAAACTCTCCCTTTCCTTTTGAAAACTCTCCCTTTCATTTTGGAAACTCTCTCTCTCAGCTTGGAAACAATCTATTTTGGTTTGGAGACTCTATCTGTCATTTTCAAACTGTCTCTCCCTCTCTGGGATAGTATTGAATAAGGCTCGATAAGCATGAGCTAGGCCCCAAATGATTTGTGCCTCCTCACATTCACCAGAGCCGTCACATCCCTGTCTCAAATATTCGCTTAGGCTCTCGGGATCTTCCAGGTGTGTAGGAGTAAAGTTCCATGACACCGGAGATGCCCATCTCTCTAAGGTCTCTCCCAAGTCTCTCCACACTCCCTGCCACCCAGTATCCTCTGGCTTTACAGAAAGCTTCCTCAAAATATAGATACTGAGTGAAATGAGTAGTTGTAGTACATTCAGGGAGATTAGCAACATGATCAAATGAGCATTCAAAAAATGCATCACGGATTCAAAGGAGAGACTGGAGGCCTGCTTAAAAATCAGAAGTTCTGTAAAATTAGCAGCTGCCTCTGGAAGCAGGTTTAAAAGAGAAATCAACATCATTTTTTTTCTCTTTACAAAGACAGGCTAGCAGCAGCCAAAAAAAAAAGTTTACAAAAAGTGTACAAAAGCGTACAAAATATCCCAGAGTACTGGCAGTCCGCCTGGATTTTTCAAGGTCACGTTTGCAGTCACAGCACCTGCAGTTTTGATAATGAAGCTTTCCGAGAGCAGAGAAAGATTCGTTCTAAGAGCTAAAGAGCAGTCTTAGCTTTGTTCTAAAAGCTAAAAAAGCAGAATTTTGCCCTTAATCTTGCCTTAATTTTGCCTCAATTTTGCCTTAATTATGCTCACATCCTCCACCAAAAATGTCAACGGTTTACGGGTGTTCGGCCCGGTTCTGTGACGAAGGGGACAGGGGACCCACGGGCCCACGCCCCGGGAAAAGGGAAAAAAGGGTAAGGAGATGGCCCTGAGAGCAAAGGACAGCGGCAACAATCTGAGGAGAAACAAACTAATTTATTAAATAAGATATCAGAACGCAAAACAACACACTGTAATACAATATAATTACAATTTAAGCTGATAAATCCAATACAGAGAGAGAGAATGTCCAAAATCAATGTAGGCTTTACTCTACTACCGATGATAAGATGGCTGGAGAGCTAGGTGCTGCCAGGACAAGAGACGGGTGGAAAAAAAAAGGGACGAGGTCTTGTGATCTGCAAGTTTTTATCTTTTCCCTCCGACTGGAAAATGGTAACAGAGGAGCAAAGTACCGTGGGGAATGTAGTAGTCCTTCTCTTCTGAGAACCAGGTACATTCGCTACATGATGTTATGATGTGGAGTACCAATAACCGAAAATCATAAAACCATGACATCCCCCCTCAGCCCCCGGGCCTTCATCCTCCGCCAGAGAGGGAATGGAAGGCCACTGCGGTATTTCGGCTGCGGGTGAGAAATGCCTCAGCGGGCA
>NC_034409.1:51904224-51906654 GCF_002078875.1 Numida meleagris | reverse complement strand
CCGCCATTTTGCCTCGTGCTGCCTCACAGCGTGTCACCGCGCGCCCAGGAACAGGTACGGCTGCTTTCCCTGTGAGAGGATTCTGTTTTTAAAAAAATATATATATATACGCCTGCGGACACATGCGGACATGTACATAACTGTACGTATCACGAGTGCACCAGACGCTGCCAGCGCGTCCCGAGGCGCAAGAGTGCCCCCGAAACGTGAGCGCGGCCGCCCCACAAGGGCGGGATGCCATCGCGACCCTCCCTGTCACGGCAGCTGCGGCTGCTCCAGCGAGCGGCGGGGTGCCCTTGGCCAATCAGCCAGCGCGCCCGCGCTCCGTCCCGCCTCCCCGCCTCCTTTGTGAGGAGCCAATAGGCCGGTGAGGCTGTCGCTTTTTCCTGCGCTCGACCACGCTCCTCTTTCTGCAGGCGATAGGTCAGGGCCGCCGTCACTCTTCTCTCTTCCCACCTCCCATTGGCGGAGCCGAGCCGGCGGGCGGCGCCGATCGGCATTGGGGCGGGGCGCGGCGCGGCGGAGGCCGTTGGCGGCGGCATGGCGAGCTGCCGGCGGCTGAGCGGTGCGGCGCTGCGGGAGGTGCTGGGTTCGGCGCAGGGGCTGCTCTTCGACTGCGACGGAGTGCTGTGGGCGGGCGAGTCCGCCGTGCCTAGCGCTCCCGAGTGTTGGAAATATCCAAATAATTTATCAGGACGGTATCTGTGATAAAAGCAGATTTAATTCGCAATTGCAATGGCGGGCGTCCTGTAAAACAGGAGCGCGCCTATGGACACAGTATGACAGCTTTTGTACCTTGTTTCCCCCCCCTTGCCTACCCACTGCCCTGTTTCCCCATTGGCTGGGTACTCCAGGTTCACAATCTTATCGAAGATTTACATTTGTTAATTACATTCTGACACTTGTTCTATCTTGTGCCCATCAGTGGCCATTCTGATGTTTCCAAGATGTCTCGCTACTCTTCTTATCACGTTGATACCGTGATTTTCTCCAAAACTTCTTCCATTGTGTCCCAAGGACGCTTCCTTTGTTAAACAAAGAGCACCGCAGGGGGTTGGAGAGGTGCCAGGCCTTCCTCAATACCTACTGCAGGCCCTCTCTAAGGCATGTCATGACTTGTCCTTTTAATTTGTGCAGGATATTCTTGCAATGTGTGTGACAAAGTACAACATATATTTTCATGCTGACTACGCATAAATTGTTACTAGCTGGCTTACTAAAGGACCCAAATGGCAGCAGAGGCCATGAAATCAAGACAATTCCGATCTTATTCTAATACAGAATCAACATTCGATTCCCACACAAGCTGCTGGAGCGGCTGCAGCGCAGCGGCAAGGCCGCACTTTTCGTCAGCAACAACAGCCGGCGCTCGGTGGCAGAGCTGGAGCTGCGCTTCAGCCGCTTGGGCTTCCGCGGCGTCCGCGCCGAGCACGTCTTCAGCTCCGCGCTCTGCTCTGCGCTCTTCCTCCGCCAGCACCTCCTGAGCGGAGGGGCGGGCGACGGCAGCGCGGTGGGCCGCGTCTTCGTGCTGGGCGGCGAGGGGCTGCGGGGCGAGGTGCGGGACGCCGGGCTGTGCCTGGTGGGAGAGGGCGAGCGGGGAGCGGAGCAGGTGCACGCCGTGCTGGTGGGCTACGACGACCAGTTCACCTTCGCCAAGCTTTCCCAGGCCTGCGCCTACCTGCGCGACCCCCGCTGCTTGCTGGTGGCCACCGACCCTGACCCATGGCACCCGCTGAGCGACGGGCAGCGCACCCCCGGTGAGCCCCCACACTGCCCTTCTGTGGTGTGGGGCTTCTGAGGGGCTGGGGTTGTGTCCTCTGGAGAAGAAGAGCTCGGGGGGCACCATATCGCTGTCTACGTTGATCTGAAAGGATGTTGTGGTGAGGTGGGGGTGTTCCAGAACCGTGTGGATGTGGCACTGAGGGACGTGGTTAATGGGCATGGTGGGGATGGGCTGGCAGTTGGACGAGGTGAACCGAGTGGTCCTTTCCCACCCTAATCATTCTGTGACTGGGGCCGTGCTCCCCAGCTCACGGCCGTGTCATGGTGGTGGGATTGGCTATTGGTTTGGCCATCAGAAGGTTGCACAAGATTCCCTGAACAACAGGGCTGGTGGAATTTCTGACACACCTTTCTGGGCTTATTAGTTGACAGCCAACTGAACATGAGCCAGCAGCATGCCCAGGTGGCCAAGAAGGCCAAAGGCATCCTGGCTTGTATCAGAAACAGTGCAGCCAGTAGTAGCAGGGAGGTGACCGTCCCTCTGTACTCAGCACTGGTGAGGCCACACTTTGAGTGCTGTGCTCAGTTCTGGGCCCCTCAGTACAAAAAAGACATGGAGGCCCTGGAGCGTGTCCAGAGAAGGGCAGTGGAGCTGTGAGGGGTCTGGAGCACAAGTCTGATGGGGAGTGTCTGAGGGAACTGGGGTTG
>NC_034409.1:51895849-51897189 GCF_002078875.1 Numida meleagris | reverse complement strand
TGTGACAGAGCTCTCACTTGAGCTACCTGCAGCTATATCTTTTTCCTCCTTACCCCTCCCAGGCACTGGCAGTCTCACAGCTGCAGTGGAAACAGCTTCAGGCCGCAAGGCGCTGGTGGTGGGGAAGCCTAACACCTACATGTTTGATTGCATCGTGGAGCGTTTCGGCGTCGACCCATCCCGTACCCTCATGGTGGGAGACCGTCTGGAGACAGATATCCTCTTTGGCAAGAACTGCAGCCTCTCTACCATCCTCACGCTGACAGGTGTCTCCCGCCTGGAAGAGGCACTGGCCTACATGGCCAGCGACAGTGCTGCTGCCAAGGATATGGTGCCCAATTACTACGTTGTTGGGAAACATTGCATGCCTGGTAGCGCATAGCTGACTTTTCTCAAAGATTTACGGTATGACCTTAGATAAGAAGTAAGCTGTGTATGTGTGGAATTTACTGCTTGTAGTGCTTTAATTAACAGCAGGTGCTGTGCTCGAAAACAGCCTGGGAAATGATATTGTTTTGAGACACTTCTGAGATCTGTGGGGCACCTATCTTGTAAACAAGTATGCTATATAAGGAAGGGCTGTTGCCCTAATAAACGGAGCTGTTTGAACCCACACTGAGTTGCTGCTTCCCACGCGGGCGGGCGGGGGTTTGTCTTTTCCCTTTGCCGACTGTCGGGGTGACCCTGTGTCCAAGTGTTTTCCTACATTTGGCGCCCGAACAGGGACCCCCGATTAGGTGCGTGGTCGGACGGCGAGAACGGCTTTTTGGGCCGACTGCTGGACAGTTTTTCGCTGTATCCGGGGGCTCCAGCGCTTGGCCAGCGTGGCTCCGTCTGTTTTTCACCGGTGATTGATTGTGTTGCAACGATGGAGCGGGAGGTAGCCCAATAACTTTTATTACGCTTTTTAGAAAAGCAGGGGGTTGATGCGGGGACGTTGAAGTTAATCCCTAACTTGTTAGATTACGGTCGTTCGTCGGGTGTGTTTTTGCATGCTGGGACGCTGTTTAATGTTGATGAGTGGCGTACGTTAGGAGATACGCTATGGGATCATGTTATCGATGAGAGGAAGGAAGCTAAGAGGTTAATGAAGCACTACGCGATAAACATATTGGTACAGCAGGTGACTTCGGCGTGTGCGTTGCGGTGGCACCTGAACAGACCTGAGAGGGCTCAGGGGGTGACCACGGAACGACCTCAAAACTGTTGAGAGACAGAGAGGAGGCGCAACGACACGGGCCCAACCAGGGTGAAGGGGACGCTCCTCTAGGCGGTTGGGAGAGAATGGAGCAGAGTTTAGCAGCGGGCTCCTTCTCGTTATTCTCTCTAAGAGAGGTGAA
>NC_034409.1:51764908-51895681 GCF_002078875.1 Numida meleagris | reverse complement strand
GGGGGCAGTTTCTTTGGGCCTCCCTTACTGTCCACGTCCTATATTGATGTTCTTACACTCACCGTGTTTCTGGATATAATAAAGTGTGAGCGTAGGCTGGAAATGGCCTCCTTTCTTCTCTTGCATTCCTATCAAGATGAGAATGGCTTGGCTATCTCTGAGCCCTTGAAGATCTCATCTGATGAGGACGTGGAAGACTTCACTCATAAGTAAGTTACTGCTCATGCAGCAGAACTAGATGCAGCTTACTGGCACTAGGATAATTCCTTGTCCTCAGTGACCTTTTTCCTCCCCCCAGATAGCTTAGGGAACAGCCCTCCAAAAATAAAGGAACATCCCATCCAAAGAGTTCTCTGAGGCCTCCCTGTCATCTTAATTGGAGCCCTTTGTATGTGTTTGTCCCTCCCTTTTGTGTCTCCCATCTCCAATTAGATGACCAGAGGAATGGTACTTAACAAGCCCCTGATCAATGCTTGTATCCCCAAACAAAGCAAGACCCAAGATCTAATTTGCCTGCTAGCTCTGCTTGCTTAATTAGAGAGCCACCCAAGACAGGTGCTGCCTTTAGCCACTGGGCTGTTCTTGCCCTGAATGGGGCTGAGAGCAGCAATATAGGGATCCACCAGACCTGCCAGACTGGTTTTCTTTGGCTTCCCTCTGCTACTATCACTCCTGTGCATAATGAAAGTGAGCGGGAATAGATCTTATTAGAAAGCAGATGCCCTCCCAGTGTCCCTGAGGGATGGCAAGTTCTCCATCCAAGCCCTTGAGATGTCCCTCACCTTGAGCTAAAACCTTTGGTGCTGAGGGGTCTTTAGGGATCGCATCTGCTATTGAAACAGATAAGTGATGGCTATCTGCCTGGGTAGACTCATTTCTTGGTGTCTAAAGAAACTGCACCGTTGCTACAGAGAATTCTGTGGAGAGTGAAGCTGTGGAAATGCATGGGAGGATGGGGTGGATGGAAGCTTGTTTTGGTGTTCTATAGAAAATGTTTATTTCCTCACCTTCAGAAAACTGCACCATCCTTTCCTGTTATGCAGTAACGACAAGAAGCAGTGAGGCACATGGCAGCTGTTTGTTACCCAAGGAGCCCCAAATTCTTTGTGTAATTGCAGTTACTGTGGCAACTGCTATCTGGTGATGCTGGCAGCAAGCTGCAGAGCATCACCTGCTCTGGGCAAGACCAAGGGAAAGGCCTGTGTCCATTTGTCCAAGTATAGAGATTTGAAGGCAAGTCTACAAGGAGGAGAACTGACAGCCTCTGGGCAACATATGCCAGTGCTCCATCAGCCACACAGTGAAAAATATTTCCTGATGCTGAGAAGGAGCCTTCCATGCTCCAGTTTGTGCCCGTTGCCTCTTGTCCTGGCACTGGGCACTACTGAAAACTATTACCCTTTCTTGCTCCAAGGGCACATTGCTGACTCCTGTTTAACTTGATGTCTACCAGGATCCTCCACTCCTTTTCTGCCAAGCTGCTTTCCATGCTTGCCCATGAGCAGGACTTCTCATTTCCCCTTGTTGAACTTCATGAAGTTTCTGTCATCCCATTTCTCCAGCCTCTTGAGGTCCCTCAGGGTGGCAGCACAACCCTTTGGTGTGTGAGCTGCTCCTCCCAGTTCTGTGTCAGCTGCAAATTTGCTGAGGATGCGCTCTGCCCCATCATCTGGATCGTTAATGATGTTATAAGCAGGACTGGGCCCAGTACTGACCCCTGGGGTACAGCACTAGTTACTGCCCTCCAGCTGAACTTACCACTGATCACCGCTCTCTATACTCATCCATTCAAGTCGTTTTTGACCCACCTCGCTGTACCCTCATCCATCCTGTACTTCAACTCCTCCTCTACAAGGATCTTATGGGAGACAATGTCAAAGGTTATACTGATGTTTAGATAGACAATATCCACGCTTTCCCACCACCTACCAAGCCAGTCACTCTATTGTAGAAGTATATCCACAGCAGAAAGACAACAAATTGGTCTGAAGATATTAATCAGTGAGCAGATGCCTTTAAGATGAGGAACCAATAATCACGGGCTGGGATGTTGTTAGTGTTCAGCCACATGATACGGTAATAAAAAGGGAAGGATCTGGAAGGTGTTGGGACTGGCAGGATAGAGAAGATTTGTTGCATGGGAAAGTTCCTTTGGAGCCAAGACAGGCTCATGATCCCAGGATCTCGCTCGATACTTGCCCAACCTGCAGTGAGAGTGCCCCTTTGCCAAGGCAGGCACCTCAGCACCACCCTGTACCACAGCAGCCGGCATGGGGAGGAGGAGGCGGCGGCGGCAAGAAGCAGCAGCCTGTTCCTGCCTGCCTTGGGGAGGCAGCCAGAATCTGCCCTTCCTCCAGCACTGCGGTGGGGTGCCTCCTCTGCTGCACGCATTGCCACTCCTTGCTCCTTTCACAAGGTGTGGTCCCCTCCTCTCCATACATCTCAGGTACCCCGTTACCATCCCCATGTCATCTATTCCTTCCCTATGGGCTCTGACCCAAGAAAGCTTGCCAAGCAGTCCAAGACTGGTAGACTTTGCCTTGGAATTGTGCACGAATAATGTGTGCTCCTAGTAGACAGGCTATTTTGGCTCTCCAGACAATCCCTGCAAGACGCTGAGCAGCTGAACCAGTTGAGAGCAATTAAAAGCCACTAATAACCCTGCCAGCTCAGAGAGTTCTATCAAACTTAGTTTCAGTGAACCACTGCAGCCAAGCACTGGCAGCTCTGTAAGGCTTGAACATGGAGACAAGGGAGGTGATGCAGGACACGTTCCCAGATCACTTGCTGATCCTGACTTAGCATCCTTTGGTCTAATTCATTGAGGCTGCTGATTCAGCTGATTCTGAGCAGCACCCAGGAGTAGTGTGAAGCAATGCCAGGCCCTGGTGGTGCACTCACAAAACTTCAGAGGTGGAGGTAAGAAGGATGGCACTGTGCTCCCATTCATAACCAGGGGATGATGTGCCTGCACAGCCTGGGTCACCTGGATACTGGCACGTCTCATGGGATGGGTTGGCCATACCCTTCCAGCAGAGAGCTGCCTTGTAACTGACCACAGGCAGTCTCATTAGCTGCCTTCTTTCAGCAGTTTCAGGGGCAAGAGGCCCTGCATCATGGAGCAATGCTGCACTGTGACTCTCATTTGGCCACAGGTTTGCCCTCGAGCCAGCACTGCTGGAAACCTACCTGCTGGTGCAAGGTTTTAAGCTGCCTTCTGCTCAGCTACCTGTATGGACAGCCTGATGTTGTTCAGGAGATGCTCAGGAGAACTCTCTCCAGAAGTGGTCTTTCTCATCCCAAAGGCCACTTGCCACTCTCTGGTATCATAGAATCACAGAATGGCTTAGATTGGAGGAGAACTCAAAGCCCACCCAGCCCCACCCCGTGCTGTGGGCAGGGCTGCCACCCCCCAGCTCAGGCTGCCCAGGGCCCCATCCAACCTGCCCTTGAACCTCCAGGGATGGGGCACCACAGCTTCTCTGGGCAGCCTGTGCCAGGGCTGCACCGCCCTCTGAGTAAAAGATTTCCTCCTAACACTGTACCTACATCTCCCCTCTTTTAGTTGCCTTTCTCTTTTCTATTGCAGCTATTGGCAACAGCTGCCTGTTAGTTCCTTGTATAAATGGGGTGTGAGCCATGAACCCCTGCCAGCATTCGCTCCACCAGGCACCAGCTCATATCCTTTAAGATACCCAGAGGCCTCAGCATTGGGCATGTCAAGAGAAAAAGAATGCGATTAGATAGAAAGGAGTTGTGCCCCTTGAAACTATTCCTCATCATGCTCTGCCTGCTTTCCCCCAGCCCCATTCGGCAGTAGCTCACTCACCCACATTTCCAGCTTGGGGCTGCTGGCGGCCAACAAGCACAGGGCTGCATCCCAGGGAGCAAACGGCGTGCAATGCAGCTGCCAGCCCCACAGTACGGCTCCAAGTCACGGCTGGGCTTTGTGTGCACTTAATCAGCTCCATCTGGGCCGGCCTGCAGCGGTTGGCATCATCTGTCATGCTTCCCCTTACCCTGCGCGGGGCCATGCCGTCCCTCTGTGCCATAGAGTTTCAAAGCTGAAGTCACCATTCACCCACCCATTGTCCTTTCTTCCAGGTAACGTGATAAGATGAGAGGTAATGACCTCATGTTGAACCAGGGGAGGTTCAGGTTCAATATTAGGGAAAATATCTTCTCTGAAAGAGCGGTGCTGTGCTGGCACAGGCTGCCCAGGGAGGTGGTGCAGTCCCCGTCCCTGGAGGTGTTCCAGAACCGTGTGGATGTGGCACTGAGGGACATGGTCAGTGGGCATGGTGGGGATGGGCTGGTGATTGGACTAGGTGATCTCAGAGGTCTTTTCCAGCTTTAATGATTCTATGATCTTTGTTTCACTCTGAGGGATACCCTCCTATCTAGGGCTCTTTGCATCCTCCCACTGTACTATAAATGTGGCCAGAGCTCTGGTTTCCCAAAGTGGAAACTGTGACTCGATGAGGAGCTGGTCAACATCCAGGACCAGTCCTCGAGAGCATCCCAGTTGGCAGCCTCAGTTTAAAGAAGGCTGAGCCCTGCATTTTGAGGTTGGCCTTACCCCAGCCACTGCAGCCCTGGGACTCCCCTTGCTCAGCTTACCAGGCGCTTATTAAGTTGGAGGAAGCCCTAGACCTGGGAACAAGTTTTCATCACTGGGTGTGAATTCTCCAGGAGTGAATGACACTGCATTCATCCCTTGTTTCTGTGTCCTGAGGCACGGGGCTTGCTGGCTTCTCAGCATTACCCCTCCCTCTTTGGGGAGATAAAAGCCTTTCTACATTGCTAGCAGCCTTACAGCAAGGTACCCCACCTTCTGTCCTTCATCTCAAATCTTTCATATGCCCAAGAGAATGAGGAGCTTTGGGAGCAGACCACCAGAGGCACCCAACTGCTCCTCCAGCATCCCACTGCCCTGTGGGTTTGATAGCTCCAAAGCCCCCAACCCAGCCCCACTGCTAGTTGAGCGAACCCACCCTAGTCCAGATCTTGACTTTGCTCAGACCACAACACATGCAGGAGTCGGGAGCAAGCAGTTGGTTCTTCCCAAAAGGCAGAGCTGCCCTAAATCAAGAAAGCCCGGTGCCAGGTCCTCTCCTCTTGTACCCTTGCTCCTTTGCTGCTCCCTTATGTAATCCTGGCACTGTAGTTAATGCTACAACTTCTTCCATGTCCTCAAAAGAGGGGCTGGGACCCCAAGGGTGGCCAGGACCCCAAGGGTGACCAAATAAAGCCCTGCATGGGGAGGAGGCCCCTTTCAGCTCTCTACTGGTTTCCCTGCCCTTTACCCTAAAAGAACAGGCAAAGGGAAACAACTGCCTTTGTTTCTGTGCTGAGAATGGCATCTCAGCACAGAAGAGATGTATCTGCATCTCGTCAGGGGCACGCAAAGTCCCCGCGAGCCTCGGGAGCCCTGGCACACAGCACACATCCGTGCTGACATTGCTATTGTTGAGAAGGGGTGCGCTGGCAGCAGTGGGGCTATTTCTCCCAACATGTTTCTCTCCAGGAAAGTCATGGCCAGTGCCTGCTTGCTCACAGACCTCCCTCCCCACAACTCTTGTCCTGAACACACACCAGCCTGGCTCTTGCCAAGGGGTTGGCGCTTTTTGGACCACTCCACATGCCTCAAGGGGACAGAGAACAGCATCTTTCCACCAAAATCGAGCTCAGAAGACATGGCCTTCTCATGGGGCTGGAAGTAGGAGCCTTGCAGAGAGCTTGCATCGCTCCAACTCCACTCTTGCACCCATGATGCTCCTTGTAGGGCAGGAAGAGCATTATATTACAGCTTGAACCCAGCACACTGCATGAGTGCCGAGGCCAGGAGAACCTCCCTGCTTTTCACAGCTTGGTTTGGTTGGAATGGAAATATAGCATCCTGGTTGTCACCTGCTCTTGAGTAAGTGCCCAAGAGCCTGGAGGCTGTACCTCTCAGATGTCTGGGTGTTTTGAAGATAATCTACCCTACACGAGAAAATTCCTAGACTGTAGGATTTGAGACTCGCATGCACATGCAAATCTTGATGGCCACAGGGAAATTGAGCATGTAGCTCCACATTTCGTAGGCACCAAAATGGATTATTACAAGAGGGAGCAGAATAAGTGCTTGTGTGAAGGTGACCCTTCTCCCACAACTGGCCAAGCTCTCCAACCACTCTTTCAGCGCACTGGCACAGACAAAAGTGCATGCCCCATGGCCTGATTGTCTATGGGCCATATAGGGCTCATCCAAAACAACTGATGGTCTCAAAGAATCATTTGGTTTGAAAAATACCACTAAGATCACCTAGTCCAACCTCCAGGCCATCCCCACCATGCCCACTAACCATGTCCCTCAGTGCCACATCCACACGGTTCTTGAAAGGAGGGAGAAGTCCCTGGAGAGCAGCACGGCCCCATCACTGTAGTGCCATGTGTGTGCCCATCAGCCCCACAGGGAGCCACGGTCCCCTTCTCAGGGATGGGAGCATCACGGGATGACGCACCCCAGCATTTCCCACTGCCTCCGATCTGCGATAGCATCGGAGAACAGCATTTTCCCTCCCCAAGCAGCACGTCTCCTCTGCCTGCCACGCCTTGGGGAAGGGAGGCTGCAGCTCTGTTGAAACATTCTCCCATTTCAGCAGCTCATCCCGATAGAGAACAGGCAGCTTAGGAGTGTGAGGGCAATTGTTCCAACTGTCTGTAGGGCAGCAGGCAGCTGCTGTCCAACAGGGCTCAGGACAGCCCTACAGAATGAGGCACGAAATGAGGGATGACAACTGGGACTTCTGAGGCAATGTCAGTGGGTCAAGAAGCATGCTGGCTTCGGTGTGCTTTGGGGTTTCATCATCCCATCAGCAAAGTCAATTCAAGGGAACCCCTTGCTTTGAGATCACTCTTGCAGGCTGCTTTGTACACATACCGTGGCTGAGTTTCTGTCCCATGGGTGTTGCAGGAGGAACGTGCCTGTATTCCATGAGCACGCTGCTCCCCAGCCCTGGCTCCTGGAAGAGCTGAAACCAGCGCCTGGGCTGTCTCAACATGTTCCAGCTCGGCACCCATTTGCAATCTGCATATTAAACACAGCAAACAAACCTCTGCCCAGCATGTCTCAAAAGTCGCTCCTGACAGACAGCAACCCCAGACAGGTAATATGCCTCAGCAGATAGTTTAGGTTTGAAATAGAGTCAGTAAATAGCAGATTTCTTAGCTACAGTGAGGATGCTGATGTGGGTATTGCAGCAGTGTTACCGCAGCCAGATGATAGCCTGCAGCTCTCCTGCACTTCTGCATCCATACACCTGTGCTTCCCACAGCACCTGTGCAGTTGCATCTTCTTTCCCTTGCACTCCAAGCACTAACGATTAGCCCACGAATATTCCTCACCTAAAGGACAGGGTCATATTCCCTTTCTCTCCAGCACTGGGCTGATGCCACGCAGTTCTACCAGCACTGCAAGGAAGCATTGCAGAAAGAGTGCTAGGGCTGATGCTGCAGCTGTTATGGAAATCATTACCCAAGGTCCAGCAAAGTGGTGGCAACGCTTTCCCTCTCGTCAGCATCTGCTGAGCTTGGAGCTGTGCTTTCAAAACACGTCACTTCTTAAAGGTCAGCGTGGAAACCTCTTCTGCAGTGTCTGCACAGCAGAGCAAAGCACACTGCACCCCAGAACTTCTACTTTCTTGTTTCATTCTGTTTATTCAGAGTTATTTATTTAAGGAAAAATGGGAATTGATCTCACTGGTCAGAATTTCATTTCTTGTCAGTTTTTTTTTTTTTCAAAAGAAGAAATAATATCAGCTTCAAACTTCACGTCAGAGTTGGACACCCCCTCTGAGCTGTGCCACTGTGAGCAACATAGAATCATAGAATCACAGAGTGGTTGGGTTGGAAGGGATCTCAAAGCCCACCCAGTCCCACCCCGTGCCATGGGCAGGGCTGCCACCCACCAGCTCAGGCTGCACAGGGCCCCATCCAACCTGGCCTTGAACCTCCAGGGATGGGGCACAACAGCTCCTCTGGGCAGCCTGTGCCAGTGAATATCTCTGTGTCAAAAATAAGGACATCCTTTCCCAAGGCATCAGGCCAACGTTCCTTGGGTTGATTTGCCTTTGCTTGCTACCCTCTGCCAGGTGCCCCTAAACCAAAATGCAACAGCCTGAAATCTCTCAGCTAAATCACCTGCTGTGGGGTTCACATCTGAGTTAATCAAGGGCTTGTCTTTTTTTGCATGCTAGAAGGCACCCAAATGGCATGGGCCAGCCATCTTCATGGACTGGTACAGCTGCTGCCTATCCATGACCCAGCACCTGGCCAGGATATTGTGCCCATCCTGCAGCCCCACAGATGTCACCAGGAAACCAGGTGCAACAAACAGGCTGTGTCTGGATGGGGTTTATGCCCTGGGGGTGAGATGGAGCCTGATTTGAGCAGCCAAAGCGGGGGTGGAGGTGGGGAGCCCCAATTTGGGGAACACCCCAGCAGCACTTTGAGGTGTGTCCAACACATCCCAGCATCATTAGCATGAGCAGGAGTCATCCACGCTTCCCCAAGCTGTAATTTCAGTCTCTCTCAGATAAGTTACAATGCCTAGGTATTTGATAACATTTGCAGGGTTATCTTCATCACTGGGTAACATATTTCCATACTGATTTAATGAAAGCAGAGATCTTGGAGTCAGCAGGAGCAGGAGCTTAACAAGCAGCTCTTAATCCAGGAAACTGGATGTGGTCGGAAACGTTCCAGCAGGAAAGCTTGGGAGATCCTGCTGTGGCTCATTCCTGATGTGAGGTTTGGAGTCTGCGAGATAATAAACCCAAGTTTAGTGCACCTAATCCTGAATTAAAGAAAAACTACAGCCCACGTAACACAAAGTGGCTAAACAGGTACAAAGATCCTCTCCCACTCGAAAGATGTGGAAATCACAGAGGGAGTAATCGCTGCCTAAACAGGCCCTTGCCAGCTGAGGATTGATGTGTACAGGTGGACTTTGCTGAAGTAGTGCATGGGCTTTTCAGCCAAACACTCCTCCAAGGTCATGGCTCAGGATGCCCTCAGACACATGCCTGACCAGGACGTTTCTTTGGTATCTGCTAAAAGTCTTTGGTTAGAGCCACCCAATAGCTGAACAACTTTCTTTCTTTTCAAGTACAGGGTAGATGTCACACTGAGTGACATAGTCTGGAGTGGTCACAGGCATAGGCTGATGACTGGACTAGATGGTCTCGTTGGTCTTTCCAACCTTAATGATTCTGTGGTTCTACGATTCAACACAGCGCCCAGCAGGTCATCCCTTGACTTGGAGCAGCTGGACGCCAGCCCTCAGCACTCAAGATCCATCCAGTTATGCTGATCCATAGCAACGCCTATCAGCAAGACCAGAAGGCAGTACCTAAATTAAACCTACCTGCAATGATGAAACTCACCTTTAGCAATCATGTTTCCATCTTCATCCCAAGCTGAATTGCAGCATCCATGTTGGAAAGGGTGAGGATGTCCATGAGATGAGCTGAGAGCTCAAGAAACAGTGCCACCTCAGTATGGAGAGCTCCTCATGGGTGCTTTTGGTGTTAGAGGAGTGCAGGCAGATAGCTGGGGCTCTGGAGGAAGAGCTACAATGAAAACCATGGGCAGACCTGGCAATAGATGGGGGTCTGATTCCTTCTACAGGAATGATGGGTCACAGCCAGCATTAGGGGTTGAGCTCAAGCCCCACAGGCAGCAGCAATTGTTTGAGGACTGTCCGGGATTTCTCACCAAACGAGAGCAATTTGCAGTTTCCAAAGAGATGGGGACATTGTGAAAGGGAAGGCTAGTGAGAGGGCAGTGAGCCTTCTCAGGAGCCGGGCTGTCTCTGAATCAATCATACAACCACAGATGCCTTAGGCCAGGACCTGAGCAGGATGCCTAACACCTAGCATAGGACATGCTGTACAGGGTCTCTCTTTGTTATGATTTCTGGCCTCATGCCCACTTGTAAATGCAAATTTGGTCTGCCCCTGCCACAGCAGCCCACTCTCCTGCCTCCTCTTCTCCTCAATCCATCCTGCTTAGGGCACAAGATCACAGTTTGGAGAAAGCAGGTGCAGTTGTAGATACCACCTGCCCCACCTCATAGCCAAGGCTCAGGTGCTACTGAATTAATATTCCGCAGACACTGCTGCTTTCTCCTTACTTACAGCTCCCTCTGGCCAAATAGCTTGTCATGGCCACGGGCACTGTTTGCAGCAACAGCATAAGGTCAATTCACTCCCTTAGGATTGCATAAAGGAGACCTTTCCTGGCCGGATGGCTGGAGGAGAAGAGATTTATCCCATTGGTGAGTTCCCACACAGTAGGATGAGCCTGTGCCACCAAGATCTGCTGTGGCTTATACTCATCTTCCTCATCTCCATCCTCAGCTGATCAAATGTGCCGATAATCAGCCAGGACATCCCCTTGTTGGCTGACCAGCCAAACACTGATAAGGAATGAGGTGATGGGAGGTGAGGATTACCAAACCCAACTGGCCTGGCTCTGTCCTTCTCAACCCACAGTGGTCCTTCCCATGCCAATCCTGTCCTGAAAATAACGGGCCAATACCTCTGCGTCTTCAGGGCAGTGAAGTGGGTAGGAGTGCTGACAGGAGCATGGTGAGCAGCGACCTTCTTTTCCTTGAATTCATCTATGCCTCATAAGGACATTGATCCTCAACCTTTAGGTTTTGGTGTCTCTCCATAGTGGCTTCAACGCATGGGTAGGAAGGGAGATACAGCATTGCACCAATGCCGGTAGCTCATGGCCCACAGGCAATGGGACATCTCATTACTCCCTTGCCTGCAAGAGTGGACACCCTGTTGTGCTAATGTCAGGCATTTTTATTCTAGACTTCTGGAAAGCCAGTGGAGAGCCCTGGACTTCCAACAGACAAGCATGGGCTACCAAAGGGAGATTGAGATCTAAAGGCTGAATTTCCTTGATGTGAATGCCCTTCCAGCATTTCCCCTGGGCCCTGGGATGACATTCCACTCTTGTTGTCACCTGTTATCCAAGAGCAAGTGCCTAATCTTCCCAGCAGCTTTTGGAGGAATGTTCTTGGGCATGCGTGACTCCTGGAGCTGGTGCCTACCAAGGCTGGGTAACAGTGCACAGCCTCCAGAATCACTGCAGGAGACGTGGAAGCTCCCCTTCATTTTTGAACAGCCTCCCCCATGAGCAAATATATAGAAATTTCCCTTCATGGTCCACCATTTTGTGCAAAGGAACAATCCCTCTTCATCCAGGCACTTGTGTTACAGGGTGCTCAGCAACGTGCTGGAAGGCTGGAACAACTCCATGCCCTCCTGAGCTTCAGAAGGTAGGAGGCTCTCCCTGCTACTTCTGCTGGCACTGATGGGACCAACGAGAAGTACCCAACAAGCCTCTGGAGTTCTGTGTGACTGGGGTGAGAGAGGGGGGGTGTGTCACGTCCTCAGCCCCAAAGAGATGGAGAACCAACAGGCCTCATAGAAAGGGAAGAAGAAAGCATTTCAGTGTGTTTCTGTTTTGCCTCTTCTGTTTCTTCCTCTTGAGGAAATCACAGAGCGTCTTGTGATTTAGAGACAAATATGCAAGACAAGGAAAGATTGAAGCCACAGGCTTGGCCTGCTGCCTGAATTTTTTCCCTCTTCTTTCAGCATAATTACAGTTGAGCCATGTAGTGATTGGGTAACTTTTTCCAAAGGGATCCTTTCACCCAGAGTGAATCATGCTTGCCACAAAGGGAACACAAAGTGGAGGCAGCTAAAAGACCCACAAGTCCCATAGTTTATTATGACAAAGCATTTTGCCCCCATCCCCTTGTTCCTCAGCCTCTCAGACGTGCCCAGAGTAGGTGCAAGAGCCTGACACCGAGCTTTCTAGGATGATTCCTCCCCATTTCTCCAAGAGGACTCCTCCAGGCTTGCTGTGCCCTACAGTCAAGAGGAACCACATGGTTTTGAGGGAATCTAGAGGTTCTGCAGAATGGCAGCTGCTTTCCCTTCTTTGGCTCCTGTACCTACTAGAGCTGGTGGCAACATCTGGGTCAGCAGCTGGACAGCTCTGGGGGACCACAAGACTTGTCATTATGGCTGGGACTCCCCAAATCCAACATCAGTCCTCTGCACCTGGACCACAGAGAGTTCTTGAGGCACTGTATACCCTTAGACATATTCCAGCTCCTAGTTTAGCTGAGCCGAAGAGCGAAGCCCTCAGACACTTCCTGCCAAGCTTTGATCCATCCCACATTTTCCATGTGGGATGAAAGGCTTGGATAGTAAAATACTCATTGTGAAACTATTTTCCATTGACTTCGTGGCCACACACAGCTGGATCTCCTCCTGGAGTGGCCGGCAGCCTGCTTGGAAGGGTTGGGATTAGCATCCTGGAGAGGGGCCTGCATGAGGGAGGGAGGAGGCACGTCCTCCCTTCCCCCAGGCCAGCTCCTCCCACCTTATTCTCGATCCTATTGGTGGCTGGGGTTGAGGAAGGGCTGGCACTACTCAGCTCTCCATCTATTTAAAGGCAAGGGTGGGGTCCTACAGCTACTTGCCTGGGACTTTTGCACCTTGGACAAGAGGAGCACCAGCCTGCGCAGCCACACCATGTCTTGTGTGAGTAGGGAAGGGATGGGGAGCATGGAGCCCAGGAGATGGGCTATGGGGAAGATGTTGTCTTGGCAGCAGGGTGCTTGCACTATCCTCTACCTGCTCATCGGACCCTGTGTTGGAGGCTCTGCTAGAGCTGGGTGTCTGCTGCTGGGAGATTTGGGATCCCTGCTGCATCTATTACAAAGAGGTGGCTGCTATTTCTTGTTCTGGCAGAAGTTTTCTTCCCTGCAGGATTCCTCTGGGGAGATATGTGGGGGGTCCTTGCTGGATTGGTTCCTGAGCTGGGGTAACCTGTTCTGCAGAGGTTCTGCTCCAGGGAGCGAGCTGCAGTAGTATTATTGCTTTCTGAGAGTCTCTTTTCTCTGGGCTGCCCTACTGCTTGCTTCCTGGCTGCAGTTTTCATGAGTCACTCAATCATTATTTCTTGTATGAAAATGCACTCCTCTAAAGTGCCCTTCTGTGAGTACCAAGGACTGTTGGAGGGATGCTTGTATCAGGGAAGTGTTTGCACTTTGATTTCTTGCGTTAGTCTGAGAGGGAATAATTAGGGAGTGCCCCAAGTGCAAATGAAACTTAGGTAGAAGAAAAAATTCTTAGTATTCTTGTGGTCTGGCCCCTGGCGTGGCTGGGAAATAAGTACATATGGATATGAGTAGTAGGATATTTTTTTCTGCTTGACAAAATGTGGAAAAGTGCATGTAAATTTCTTGCAAATGTTAAATTTTCAGAAATTGTGTCCTTAAATTTTCAGAATAGTGCCCTTGGACACTAGGTAGTGGAATGTCTGAGCCCCTGCACTCAAGCAAGGCTCGAGGTCCAAACCCAAGCCAGGGGAATGGAGTGGAGGCTCCATCCCTGCATAGCCAGGTTTCTTGGGATGACATGAGACCCATACAGTACATGGGTGTGTTCAGGATAGGATGGGTGTGATGGGAGCTTGCAGGTACTCTCCCTTCACTGCCATGAAATATAGTTATGTTGATGACAGCAGCAAAGAGGAAGGTTGGGAAATCAGGCACATGGTTTCACTGATTGGAGTGACTTCTCTGGGGTATCCCATGTGCCTTGCCCTAGGGAAAGGGAGTGTCCCTATTTCTCCAGTGGTCCAAGGCAATGCACTGTATTAAGGCAGCAAGGAGAGCTGTCAAGCCAAAGCAAGTGAGCCAGCAGCTACTGAGTTAATGTCTGCCTCCATGTTCAAGCAGGGACCAGTGTGCACCAACTTGGGTCTCAAGCCTGGCCAGCGCCTCACTGTCAAGGGGGTGATTGCACCAAATGCCAAGAGGTAAGTTGTGCTGTGTCACCCAGGCATGGCCAAAGCACCACACTGGGTTGGCTTCTGCTAGTGGGGACAGGAGGAGTCCCCTCCCTTGGGTGGGAGAGGATCAGCTTTGAAAAGGGTTAACACCAACAGTGTTTCCCGGTGAGTCATTGCCTAATGCACACTGCAGACATGCTCTACTGCCAAGGAGCTAAGCCAGAGCAGATGTGAAGCTCCAGCTGCACGCACTGGCAGCGACCACATCCTCTCTAGCATAGAGTAAAGGAAATGGAAGCTCAATCTATACTGAGATATGGCTTGAGATCATCCCAAAAGCCACATCCTCTCCCCTGCATGAAGGTTGCCCAGGAGCACCATTTCTGTCCCTTGCTGTCTTGGGCAGAAGACTACAGCTCAAGCAGCTGGGGACATCTTGGGTGTGCTGGTGTCATGGATGCTCTGAGCCACGGACCCCTAATGAAGCCAATGGAAAAACTGGAGGTCCCACTGGTGGTGGTAGCGTGGTCTCAGGGTGTTCAACCAGTAGAGATGCCTCTTGTATGCTGGTGGGGAAGGAATGGGGGAAAAAGTGGTGAGTGGACAGGTGCACCAAAAGTGCTCCTAGCTCTGTGGAGATCAGTGGCTGGGGTCCTCAGGGAAGCCTCTGCAGTAGTCCCCAACCCTCATGCAGCTCTGCTATTGGCAGAACCCCTTGTTGGGTAAGGTGGAGCCCAGAGCTGCTGTACCCGCACTAGCGGTGTTCCAGGAAACATGTCCCAGCTCTTCCCAGTGCCTTTGAAGTTTGATACTGTCAGCGTGAAGCCTCCTGGGCTTTCTCTTGCCAAATAATATTCCTTCTCACTTCTCATCTCAGTAAGAGGCCTGGAGGCAAGGTGGACAGCAGGCTTGGAAGTTGTTTCCTCCCACTGCCATTGCAAGGTGCTTTGGGATAGCTAATGAGATGTTAATTACTGCAGCTGCCTGCAGGGTGGGGAGAAGCAGTGGCTGTCAGGTGGGGTGCAGCACCAGCTAACTGTTTAGGGCTGGAAGGAATGCTGTGACAAGCAATTCCTAGGGAGCTGGCTTGGGTGCAGAGTAACTCAGTGTTCAGGGCTGCACACTGAACCTTGGCACCCTCAGCTGGGCTTGATGGAACAGACCTAGATTCTATGTGTAGCATGCAACAGACGTTTGTCTCCTTTCTTTGCAGCTTTGTGATGAATCTGGGCAAGGATGCAACCCACCTGGGGCTTCATTTCAACCCCCGCTTTGATGCTCATGGTGATGTGAACCTCATTGTGTGCAACTCAAAGAAAGTGGAAGAGTGGGGTGCAGAGCAAAGGGAGACAGTCTTCCCTTTCCAGAAGGGAGCCCCAATAGAGGTAAAGCCTGGGATACACTCTCCATATGTACTGTATTCTGGACTGTCTGTAAGGGAGGTGGCTGGCTTCTCCTGCTTGGCCAGTACCACCATCCAGATCTGAGCAGTGGTGAAGGGTGGGAATCAAATGTGCAAGCTCTGTCTAGCTCCAAGGGATGTTACTATTAAACTGAGCAAGGAATAGGCATCACTTGGAAGACCAGAAGAACACTTCTTCTGCTGAAGAGCAAGTTATGCTGCTGAAGCGTGTTCACTCTGCAGAATGGGGAAGGCTTAAGGGTTTCTTGGCAGAAGTTTTCTCTAACTTTTCCATTTGTTTTGCAGATCACTTTCAGCATTAACCCAAGCGATGTGACTGTCCACCTGCCAGGCCACCAGTTCTCATTCCCCAACCGGCTTGGCCTTTCAGTCTTTGACTACTTTGCTACACATGGAGACTTCACGCTCTCGTCTATCAGCTGGGAGTAACTCCTCACATCTGTCTCAAAATATTAAAAAAAAAACAACAAAAAAACCCAATAAATATGTTTTCATCTACTTGGTCTCAAGAATTAATCTTTCACAAATAACAAACCTACAGGGTGGGACAACTGGGGAACTTGGGGTTGTAATAACCTACTGAGCTGGAGTGTCAGATATGGGTGAGATTGACTAAATACAGAATTTGGTTCTCAAAGTCTGGGTAGGAAAGGGGAAGCTAGGTGGTGGTAAGAGCCTGGAAAGGCAGAAAGTGAAAAGCCCAGGAGGAGTTTGAGCAGGAAACAGTGTTATGGCCGCATACTGCTGTGGGGGAGAAGAGTGGAAGGGTACCTTTAGCAAAGCCATTGACTCATCCAGTCTGATGCTACCTTAACAGCAATGACTAGTGCTACAGGGAAGGCTGTGCCTTGATGGAAGAACACAATCTTTGGGACCTCCCTTTCAGGCTGGGCCACAAACAATGTGAAGTACAAACATTTTGATGTCCTACGGGACACCCTGCAGGCCTGGCCAGGCTGATTCCTCCCACTAGGCAGTTGCGGAGCAGCTGGTGTACTGGAGCTTGTTCGCAAGGAGGAGCACCTCCCATTCTTTTTCCATAATTCATGAGGATCTGCCAGGTGCTGTGCCTCAGGGACCCATGCAGAGTGGGGCTCAGCTGCTGGGGGCTGGGGAAGAGAAGAAAGGCAAGTTGGAGGCAAGGTCTCAAGATGGGCTTTTGGGATGGGAGGCAGGAACACTTGGGGTGTACAAGCATGTTGAGGCTCTTAAGCTCCTGTTGTTCAAAGCCAGACTGCTCTGTACAATCACATTCTGCTTTTTAGGGTCTGTAATAGTAAAGTATTATATCTAGTATTGCCACCCTGTGCACAGTCACTGCATGTGCATTCTTCCCACTGGGTGATATGGGTAAGGCCATCTTGTCTGGGAATAAGAAGAAAGTTTAGCTGTATGGAATTGAGCTGTGCTGTGCTAGATGGACTCAAGGCGTAAGACCCGGCTCACTTTACGTAAGTGGCATTGTCACAACCTGGAGTACATTCAGCAGGACAGAGGGTTGGAGATCTCCTTGGCCACAGCAGGGACACAGTGCTGGTGAAAGGCCCTTTCATGAGCTTTTATGAAGGGCAGCCTCACACAATGTCTTCAAACTGCACTTGGGAGTCATTTTCTGGAAAGATTCTTCAAAAATTTTGGTGGGAGCAAGAGGAAGAAAATTGAATGAAATTTTCACCACAAGCCAGGGGATGAATCTTATTCACGTCTCCCACTAGCGTGGCTGCTTCTTCAAGTGACTCACTGCTCCCATGATACTTGTGAGTCACTGTTGTCTGTGCTTTGTTACAGCTCTGTCCGTTGCCAGAGAGGAGGTGAGAGTGGCTGGGCTTCTTGGAGATATAATTAAGGCATACAAAAGCTGACGGCACCCTTTCACCCACTCTCTGGCCTTGCATAGGGTGAGAGCTGGAGGACTCCTCACACACGCCAGAATTGGGATCCCTGGGATGAACATCCTTGAGCAGTCTTGCAAAAGGCAAGGCATGAAGGAGAACAAGCCAGGCTGATGACAAGGATGGAACACACCACAAGACAGCACAGAAGACAACACGTTTTTATTTCATCACTCAACCCTCACAAAAGCCTGGGAGATATCCCCCACTCAGGGCACTGCTCATCGCCCAGAGCTCCCCCTGCTATGCCCCATGGGCCCCAAAATTTCCCCAAAAGCCAGGAAGGTGCTATGGCCTCCCACTGCACTTGGGATGCCGGCGATAGTTACTGGCCAGCAAGGTGTAGAGGAAGGGGTTGACACAGCTGTTGCCATAGGCCAGGCAAGTGACACCAAAGTTGAGGTAGGCCTGGGCAGTGGGCCCCATGCCTATGCCCTCACGCTGGTACAGCCCGGCCAGTTGCCAGCCCCAGAAAGGGAGGAAGCAGGCCCAGTAAGCCACCACAATGGCAGAGATCCTGGAGGAGAGACGCTGCGAGGGAGCCCGGCTGGCCACTGACAGCTCCAGATGCCAAGTGGAAGAGCGGTACACCCGGGCCAGGAGGGTGTAGACAATGAGCAGCACCACACCGGGCACCAGGACGCTGGTGGCAAAGAGCACCGTCAAGTAGAGCCGGAAGGCCGCTGGCGTCCACGTGGGGATACAGATGCGCTTGTTGGGACCATCTCCCTCCCGCAGTTGGGTCATTGCCATCATGGGGGCTGTAAGCAGGAGGGCGAGGAACCAGAGGATGGCACTGGCTGGCTTGCGGTAAGCGCTGCCAGCCCGCCTGGCCTGCAGCGGCCTGGTTACTGCCCAGTACCTCTCCAGGCTCATGGCAGTCAGGAGGAAGATGCTGGCATGCATGGTGAGGAGGTCCAAGCTGAACAAAAGCCTGCAGCCCACGTCTCCGAAGAACCAGTCATGGGTGAAGTAGGTGCAAACCACGAAGGGGATGGTGGAGAGGTACAGGAGGTCAGCCAGGGCGAGGTTGATCACGTAGATCCCCAAGGAGCCTGCCGAGCGGCCTGCCACCTTGCCAGAGGCCACCACCACCGTGTAGATGTTCCCGACCATCCCAATGAGGCACATGAGCAGCAGCACCGTGCCCAGTGGCCCTGTCACTGGGCTGTCCCCTCCTAGAACACTGCTGATGTCATTCTCACCACTGCTTTCCTCTGAGAAGCTGCCACTCTCAGGGTCTTCTTCAGGCGTTACACTGATGAGGGAAGAGTCGCAAGACATCTTTGGGGATGGGGTGGAAGAGCAGTCAGGCCGCTGGAGACCCACTCTTTCCTCCTGCCTTCCCTGCTTGCTGTAGGGGACACAGCTAGTTCTAATACAAGAGCAGCCAAGGAAGAGATTAATGGTGCAAACTCAGCAAACGTAAGTCTCCGGAGAAGTCTATTCCTCACCTCCAGCCATCCAGCCTATTTTGCCGATCTTGTTCATCACAAGTGCTGTCTGGTGGTTTTCCTCAGGCTGAAAAAGGGACACCTCTTCCCCTTCAAGACTGATAGGTACAAAGAAGCCTCTGCCAGAGAAGAGGAAATGTCTGTGCTCTTCACTAGCTCCTCACTTGTTGCTTCTCCAGTGTTCGCTGGGCAGAAAACCAGCCAACTCCATGGACAAGGGGATTCCTCCTTCTCCCGAGTCTCCGTGTTCTCTCAGCTCCGCTGCTGGGTAAATGTCCCCCCAGCCCACCCCCTGGAGAGCCACCTTGCCCACTGCAAAGGAATGTGTCTGACTCACAGCTTCACACACAGGTGTGAATGCGGCCCCAGTTTGTACTGAGCTGCTAGTTACTAGCTGAGGAGCCAAGGGGAGCTCCTCTTTTAGAAGATGCATTCCTTCTTCCCCATTGCCTTCCTCCTTCTCTCTCCTCCTTTTTCTTTACCCCCTTTCTTTTCCCCATTCCCTCTTGCTCATTTTTCATTCTTTGAGGGAAGATATAATGAAATATAAGATGTCCCAGTCTGGCAGGAGGGAAAAACAATTGTGGCTTTAGGAGGGAAACAAGGATCAGCCCTAAAAACTGAAAAAACTGATGCTGCTCCCTGGCCCTTAACTAGGGAGGGCTAGGGCAAGAGAGCCTGCCCCATACTCATGTCCAAAGACCTCCTGAGGTGTAGTCAATGGGTTTAGTCCCTAGTCTTGCAATCAAAGCATCCCCATGCACCAAAGGTCTCCCATTCTTACGGCCTGGCACTCTCCCACCCTTGTCATTAGTCACCATCAAGCTCCTAAAGATCAAGGGGCTATGTATTTCAGTTCCACTCCTTCCTTCCTCATTCCAAAGACCACCCTCCTCCTCCTCTAAGATTTCCTTCGCTGCCTCACAACAGAGCAGGAAGCAAAAGTGTGCTCGGCAGCACTGCCTTCTACTGGAGTATCACAGTATGACACTTGTGCTGCAAAGCCCTTTGCACCAAGCACTGCCTTGCTCTCCTTTGCCCACATTTGAGCCTCATTTGTCTCAGAGAGCAGACATAAGACTTCCCTTCTACACTACTGCATAAAAGTATATGCATATTACAAATACATATGTAATGTATAGGTCAGAATGTAAGTGCCAGGACTTTGACATACAGAGGGGAGTAGATACTTATGCATTCCTAACTTCAGACATCAACCCCTAGGCTCTATCAGACTCAGCAGAGTGTCTGAAGCCTGAAGAAGACATGCCATCGACTGTTCTCTGCAGGAGCCAGCCCTTCTCCATTGGTTTGACTATAGAGACTCAAATCTGAGAGCTGAACTTCAATAACATGAATGTCCCTAACAGTATCTTCTCTAGGGCAGCATTCCATCTCCCACCACTTTTTTGTTATGGGCACACACACACTGTCCATTTACATATATGTACATAACTGTTGTTTCTGAGCTCAATAGCAATCAGAAGATTATCTCTATACAAACAAGGTCTGAAACTTTCAAGCCCATATACACGGGAAGAAACACGTCTCACACTTGACTGTTAGATTAAATCTTTTAAGTGACCTTTTTTCAGCTGTAGCTCTAGCTGATCAAATAACCAGATGTTTCACATCTCTGTCACCAGCAGAGAAGCCACTTCTTGCAACGGAACAGTCTCTCCTAGTCCAGCAGCCTCGACAGCCGACTGAGCATTAGCTCCAGCAAGGCAGCTGTTTTCTTGTATAAGGTCTGCAGTTTCCTGCAAATGTGATGCTAGGTCCCACGTCCATCACAGCAAGTGCTAAGTTTTTGAGGCTCTATCAACAGGCAAGGCCTGTCAACATCCAGTCAGATCACAGCAATTTACCACTGACAGTTTGCACCGAGGATTCAGTCTCACAAAGTCTTGGACTTGAAGCAGCTTAAATGAGCCCCAGAACAAAGGAGATTGTCCATGGAGGGAAAAAAAAAGTGCTTCAAAGAGTAGGCTGCAAGAGCACTGTGTTTCTCTGATGTCAATCTTCTCTCCTCTCCTGACAGCCCACCCAATAGGACCAGGTAGAGTCGAGTTACAGCAAGGTTCCTGCCTGGCTTCCTATGATTTAAACTTGAAGTAGGCTTCAACTGTAGTGAAGAAAAAAAGGCAGTGCATAAGGGCAATACTCTGTAGCAGAGCAGCAGGAGGGGAAGGAAACATCATCCAGGCACTTACTTGCATATTCCTGTGGTGTCATGGCCTGGTCGATGACACTTGTGAAAGCTGTGATCCAGTCCAGCTGGTCAGCCTCTGTCTCGCAGGTGAAGAGGTATTCTCGGTCAGGCGTGACAATGGTGATGCCATAGGGCCAAGAGAAGTTGCCCTGTGTCCCTGAAGGCAATCCCTTCTGGACGCTATAGCCATTCTCTCTGCTGCCCACAAATACCTCACCCTTAGCAAATGCATCCTGCACATCAGGAGGGAAACAGAGGGATTAACTGTACCCAGGAAGAACCAGCTAATAATAGCAGTGCTCCCACTGGCAGCAGGAGAACGGGTGAGGACCAGAGATGCAGCAGCAAAATGACTTGAAGGTGGTCAGAGGATTCAGAACCGGGAGGCTATGCCCAAAGACAGTGACTGAAAGGAAAACTTATGAGTACAGATCTCGAGAGGTCTGAGAGAGGAAAAGCTGCATCTGTCTCTCCACTGACACCTTCTATGGTACTCCCCTTGCCACCACGACCTTTACACCACAGCCCTCCCTGTTCCCATTGTTTGCAGGCAGGAAGCAAACAAAGAAAGTGCAAGATGAACAAAGCTGGATGGAAAAGGAAAGACCTAGAGTCCATTCAGAGCCACCGGGAAACCCACAAGCCTCCCTTCCAACGGAGCAAAACAAAGAAGCAAGACTCTGTTTGCACTCTGACCCTGTGCTCAACACTGTTGCCTACAGCAGCCAGAGGTCAGACCTTCCCCTCACCAAAGGGTCCTTGAAGTACATGAGCCTGCGGTGATCCAGTGTGAACCAACGCTTCTTAAAAGCCTCTCTCTGCTGTGAAGGGAAGAGGTAACATACGTAAGGTGACAGTGCCCTCTGCCGTGAGCAGTGCGAATGGATGCCCAAAATCTATCCCATCTGCTTGAATCAAGCCCCTGCCTTAACAGCAGCCTTCTCACTCCCTCTAAACTGAGACTGGGGTTCAGAAAGCGATTTTTCGGTCCCACTGTAGTGTCAAAAGAATGGGGGGGGGGGTGGGGAAACTGAGAGAAAAACAATGGAGTAGGGAAAATCAATGGCTCTCTGGCAGGCCCCTGCTAGATTTCTTCACCCACAAGCAGCTCACCTTGGGACCTGTCTTCTCCATGTATCCTTCCTTCAGGAAGTTTCTTGTCAGGCGGCTTTTAATCTGACAAAAAGGTAAGAGTAACATTCACTTAGCCACCTTTCTTTGCTATTCACTTTCAAACCCATGGCCTTCCGTTTGCCCAAATTCAGCTCCCTTTTAAATTATTGTTTGTAGAACTGCTTTAGCCAGGAGTCACTTCTGTCTCTAGTGTGCCCAGAAATAGGAGAGATGAGCTGTTCTCTGCCATCCCAGGCTCCTGTATGCACACTTTCTCGTTTCTCTATCTAAACACTGCAATTTCCACTTCTGTGCCTGGGGATCTAATAATAACTAATGGGCTCTTTTATCAGAGTAACTGAGCATCAGCAGGAGACTCAGCACTGCACTCTGGCGCTGCCTTACCTCATTATCGCTGGCTATGGGAAATGCTACCTTCAGATAATGGAACTGCACGGACCGAATGGCATTGAACCAGTCCACTACCTCCTGAAAATAAAACAGGACAGAACAGAAAGCTTAGGGAGAGCAACAGTGAGCCACTCAAATTCATCCAGCTGCACCCAATACTATGTTAGCTACAAAAACAGCCAGCTTTTTCTCCTACAGGCCTCACCCTCACACACACACACACACACACACACACACAAACAGCACATCTGCACATCTTCTGCAGCAGCTCCTCCCACACAAACCCACTGAGCCAGTGCTCCTGCTCTGCTCCCTGCAGCAAAACTCTCTCACAGACACACAGAGAATCAGAGTTCTCAACCCGTTTACCTACAGCAATTTCCACACATGCACACACCATCTAATCCAACTCATTACTCAGACTACTTGGTATCAGTAAATTCTCCAATCAGCTCAATCACTTTGCAGCATGATGCCAAACAAGATACCTTTCCACTTTTGTGGTAGACAAATATATTTCGAGTCTTGTTGTCTTTGAGATAGGTGATCTGCAAGCCATTGGGGTTCCCAATCTTCTCTGGCTGGAACGTAGCATTGATGACATCTATTTTGACATTGATTTTGGGTTCTTTGGCCTGAGAACAGAATGGTGTTGGTCATGCATGAGCAATCCCAGTGTAAAAGAGATCTAAGTGACTGACTTAGTAGGATAAAGCAGGGTCAAAAGGTCTTAAAAAGGTATTAACTGCCCCTTCCCATCAAAACTGTTCTAGTACACATTCCCTTCACTACGTGGCATGCTCATGCCCAAATAACGGCTCAGCCCCTCCAATCCAAATTTGAGCTGTGCCTACTCTGGGACAACCAGTGAGATGCTGAAAGTGCATCTGACTTTACAGCTGACCTGGTCTAAAGGCTAACTGGCCCCAAAAGGAAAGACTTTACATCTACCCCTCCCTACCCTAAGCCATTTCCTCACTTGTGGCAGTATACTAGCATTTGTCCCATTCATTTCATGGAGACAAAGTAGCAGAAAAGCACTGCTTAAAAGAAAGCAACCGGTTTTTGGCAACTTAGTTCATAGTTAGGTGAGGTTGGTTCCAAGGACAGCACAGGATTGCACAGCCAGGCAAATGGATTGGGATGAAGTGAAAGATCAACCCTTCAATCATCAGTGAGATTGTATGGACTGTATTCAGTCCTGCACTCTTTTGCCAGTGAGACAAGAAAAAAGGAGTCTCATGGAAGTGCCATCGCTTCCCTGCCATCAGCAAAGAAACTGTTGAAGAGGGAAGGATGTGGAGAAGCGCAAAGGGAAGACGAGGGGGAAATATCAGTAGTAGGAAGGGAATCCCTCTTCTATGATGTGTTTCTCTGTTACCACCTCTGGCCTGGGTGAGTAAGGAAATCTCACAGAGATAGAAGAGTCTCCATGACCACACTGCCCTCAGCGGAGAGGTGGGAGCTGATCACCATACTCACGTCCTGCTTGGTGAAATACTTCAGACATCCCTCTCTCTCAGACAACAGGAACTTGCGGGGTTGGAACTGCCCACTGTCTCGACCTCGCTTCCAGAGGATGCCTTCCTTCACCCCTAGGAGTAGAAAGGTCAGTTTGAAGAACATCTCCCCAAGAGGCATCCACCAGCAAAGCAAATGCTTTTGAGCAACACCAGCTGGTAATACCACACTTGGAAGCAACCTATGGCAGTGCCAAACTACACTTCCCACAATTTAAACACCTCCAAGACCATTTCTCTATCACCTATCAGGCAGGTACTTGGGAGTACTTGTGGGATATGCAGCACTGACGAGCTTTCTCCTCATGGTGCTCAAAAACTTCCAGTAAAGGCAACAGGCAGGAATTCTGAAGTTGTGCCCTGCTCTTACCATCTGTATATGGAAGCTGTTTTCCCAGCTCAGTGAACTCTTTCCGTTCGTATTTGGCCCGTATCCACTGTTCTCTCAGTACTCTGCAAGGAGAAGTGACAGGTAGCTTAGAAACAAACTGCAGCAATCCAGAACTGCCCTCCCCCCTTTTCATTTGTATGCAGCAACTTACTGGCAGTCATTGTAGGTTGGCTGGTAATAGTAAATAGGGATGTGAGCTTCATACATGGCTTTAGTCACAGCATTCCCATGCTTGGCCAGAAACTGCAGTTAGAAAGAAAGTTAGTGCCTTCTCTTTGATGTAGACTCATGTTGTGCCTGGATGGAGCTGGCAAGTGAGAAATTAGTAATCGTGAGCGATAAAGACCCTGAACCTTGGCAAGATATGATGCAAGAGATCTGTGCCAGCCATAAAGTAATAGGACACAAAGAAGGCACACAAGGCAAACACATCCTCCCTTTCCCAGCAGCTTAAGAGGAATTATCCCCACTTGCACACATGTAGCAAAGTGACTACTTACGACATTAATCTCCAACTTTGTGAGGCCAAAGGCCAAAAGAAGAGTTGGTGTACAACCTAGACCCAACCCCCTGACATACCAGTGGGACAAAGTTCTCACCTGCACCTGAGCATCATCCCAGTGGTCCATCTTCAGCGATTTGACTTTGCTGATGCTAGGGATGTTGCGGTGAATTCCTGAGCAGCTAAGGCATATAAAGACACCCAAGGTAGAGGATGCCCAGTCAGGATCTGAGAGTATAAAAAAAGGGGTATGACTAGAAATGGTAAATTCCTCGGGGAGATATGCCTCAAAAGAGAATGCATTACTGAGAAATGGAGATCTTGGTAACCATGGTTTCACCTGAGCTGACTAATTAACCAGGTGTACAGAAGGCAGTCTGGAAAAAGCATAACTAACACTGCCACGTTCCTCCCGCTTCAACTGCTTAATCTGAATCTCTGTTAACTTGAACCTTGGAAAACTCCAAAGCGCTCTGCAAACTCCCTTTGGGTAAAGAATCATCTGAGATTCCAGGGGCTGTTTCGGGTAACACAGCAAACCCACAACACTATTCAGCTCAGGAAGTGAAAAGCAACCATAAAATCAGAATTCTCAGGGGAAAATTTAAGAAGGTAAAGTGGTATTAATTAGACAAATTAAGTTGTCTTGGGTGGTATGACCCACACGTTCCTTTTTGAAGGAATGCAATGGGCATTTTTAGCAGTGCTGGTAGACCTCAAACCGGTACCCTTTGGAGAGGATAAGCTCTTCAGTATAAGAAACCTCCCAGGTACCCATGGCAGGTTGTCAGTTCAGAGCTGAGTCACAGACAAGACAATGCCCTCCTGAATCACGTCTTCTTTCTGGAGCAGTTAGGGTTCCACTGGGAACTTTCCTGTCAGATCCTGACTGGACGTGACCTTGATTTGTGTCTGAGATCCAGCACTACTGCAACCCACAGTGCTGCAGCTCTGGCGCTGTCATATCCCTATCCTTCTCTCCACCAGTACTGTGGCAGCATCTCCTTCCTTTTCCATTGCTATCTCACCTCTGGGGCCCTCTGCAGCCTGGAGAGATGGAATCAACTCACACAACAGCTGCTGGGCTTTGCACAGGTTCCAACAATCATCCCCTAGCATCACTCCTTCCCTTGCTCATGTGCCTCAAGGCACTGAGCTGGCCACAATGGCTACTAGAGACCAAACCCAGTCCTTTCTTCTGACCCATCCTCAGAAGATCCAGCCCTCAGGGACTCACCCGGCTTCCCGCAGTCTGCACACACAGAGTTTTCTGCTCTTCTCCACACCTCCCTCAGCGCCTTCATGCTCTTATCACCTCCAGCCATGGTGTCAAATTGCCACCCCTTTGGGCAGGGCAGGTGCCTGCGACTTCTGCCCTTGCGGTGCACCCTAAGGGAGAAGGAGGCACCAGAAGGCCTTGCAGGAACAAGGTGGGAAGGCAGGAGAAGCCCTGAGGAATATGCAGGCCTAATCGTGCACCTGAGCCAGCAGAGAACAGTCTGGGGCAAAGAGGCCGGAGGCCGAAGTGCACCCAGGCTGGGAGAGAAGAGGAGGAGGAGGCAGCCGAACCCATGGGCGTGGAGGGAAGTGCAGCAATTAACCACAGAACTGGTTTTTCCGCATTTCTGCTCGGGAGAGGACTGGCCAGGAAAAGAACACCAGTAGCCTGAGAACTGATAAAGCCAACGTGGCCTGGGATGAGGTGTCAGGGCTTGTCACGCTTTGCGGGCTGGCTCTGCCAATGCTGCCCTTCACAAAACTCGTGGAGCTTTCACTAAAGCCAGATGGCTGCCACGCAAGCGTTACACTCATTAAAGCGAGGACGGGAGGCCAGGAGAGGTTCCCGAGTTCAGCCAAAGCCAATCCAGTCAGTCAGCAGCAGCAGACCACTCCCCACCACAACTGCTCCCGCATCCTGGAGACAGCCTCAGAGCTCAGATCTATCCTCACACACACCTCCCGCGGCTAGGAAGCGCAATACAGCCACCATCAAACAACGACGAGCTACCTTGAAGTAATGTTTTTATTAGAGACGCGCGGAGGCACAAAATGGCGGCCCACGGACCACCCTCTCAGCACCACACCCCTCAGCACCACACCCCCCAGCACGGTCGAACTGGGCGGGGCCGGAAGGGGCGGGGCAGGAAAGGGCGGGTCCTTCTTGGGCCGGAAGAGGCGGGAGCTGACCGGAAGTGGGGGTGGCGGCGGCGTGGGGCGGCAATGGGCCGCAAGAAGAAGAAGGGGTCTGGAAGTGCGGTGTCACGGCTCGTGGTGACTTTTGATGAGGAGAGGCGGAGGTGAGGCTGGGAGGGGGTCCTAGGGTGGCAAAGGGAGTCGGGAGGGGAGAGGAGGGTGTTGCTGAGGGTTTGCTCTGTTCCCGGTGTGCAGGGAGTACCTGACCGGCTTCCATAAACGGAAGGTGGAGCGGAGGAAGGTAGCCCTGGAGGAGATCAAGAGGAAGCTGAAGGAGGAGCAGAGGAAGATGAAAGAGGAGGTATAGCTCCTCCTGAGGAAACAGGGCTCCTTGCCGTGCCGAGGTTGTGGGGCAGGCACGTAGTAACTGCTTGCTTGGGCCCTCGGGCTTCCTTTCCCTCGCTTGGGGGGGAAATAGGCCCTCGTTGATGGAGGGGTTGGGATGTGGGATCGGCACTTGGAAAAGCAGGGGTGCTGTGGTGACCTGTTTGTCTCCCTCAGAGGCACAAGGAGTACCTGAAGATGCTGCGCGAGAGGGAGGAAGCTCTTGGTATGTGCTCTGTGTCTGTAGGATTTGGGCTCCCTTGCAGCAGAATGGGTATCAGAGGAGTTAAATGCCTGCGAGAGGTGCCAAACTGGACAGCCCCTGTGCCTGGGCGGACATAGCTGTAATAGTGGTCCTGCCCCAAAGGGATGTTGCTTCACTCCTCGTGTCCCCCTAAGAAGTTGGGCAATGGCTTGTGCAGTGGGCTGAATGGGGACCCACTCAGCCCTCTGTCCCTAGTGGGGAAGGAAACTGGGCAGGCTGGACAGGAAGGAGCATGCAGGAGGGTATCTCCAAGGCATTAACATTTTGGCTGGGAGAGGGAGCTTGCCCTTCGTGCCTTAAGTGTGCTTGCAAAGACTGGCTCTCCTGCCCCCAGTGTGATGGTGCACGAAACGTGGGGTCATTAAGGTTGAAGAGATCTGTAAGATCATCTAGTCCAACTGTCCACCTACCACCAGTATAGCCCACTAAACCGTGTTCCTAAGTACTGCATCTACCCTTTCTTGGGATGGTGACTCCACCACCTCCCTGGGCAGCCTGCTCCAATGCATCACCACTCTGTTGGCAAAGAGATTCTCCGTCATATCCAACCTGAACCTCTCCTGGTGCAACTTGAGGCCACCACCTATCATTGCCTATCACTGTTATCTGGAGAAGAGGCCGACCTCTCCTGGTGCAACTTGAGGCCACCACCTATCATTGCCTATCACTGTTATCTGGAGAAGAGGCCGACCCCCACTTCGCCACAACCTCCTTCCAGACAGTTGTAGAAAGCAGTAACGTCTCCCCTGAGCCCTCTCTTCTCCAGACTGAACAATCCCAGTTCCCTCAGCTGCTTCCTCACATCTCCTTTGTCATTGTCTGGACGCTCTCCAGAGCATCAATATATTTCTAGTAGTGAGGGGCACAAAAACTGAACTCAGCACTCAAGGTGTGGCCTCACCAGAACTGAATACAGCTGAATGGTTGCCTCCCTGCTCCTGTTGACTGTGCTATTTCTGATATGAGTCATGATGATTTCTGATACAAGCCATTGGTCTTAGCCAGTTGGGTGCACTGCTGGCTCACTTTCAGCTGGGCATTGACTAGCACCTCCAGATCCTCACTCTGCCCCAGATATCTAGTGTTGTGTAGTGTTGATGTAAGTGTACTTTGTGAAAACCTGGTATTTTTGTCTTTCCAGATGAGTTTGATGAACTGGAGCACTTGGTGACGTCACGGACAGAGTCAGTGAACATTGACCACCCAAACCATGTTGTAACAGTCACAACCATCAGTGACCTGGACCTTTCAGGTGCACGCCAGCTGGGACTGAGCACCTCTGAGGTACAGCCTCTTGCTGACTGTCTGATTGCATCAACTTTAAATGTTCTTGGGGCTAGTTAGATTGGCACTCCCTAAATAAGCCAAAAGGCTTGCAGCTGGCTAGCAGCAAGGATGAAGGGGGAAACTCTGAATTCTCACATTTCTCCGCAACCTACATTGTGCCACTAAAGAGGAAGAAATGTCATCCTTGAACGCCTTTCTTCTAAGCTGCTGTGGAATTGTTTGCTAACTGATCTTGTGTTAGTAGAAGGTGCCACAGAGCTGGACAGGGGGAACGCAGCATGGTAAAACCAGGTACAACACAAATAATGAGAATTTGGGCTTCACTGTGTGGACTGTCCTCCATGTTTTTCTGTGACCTGTCCACAAACAGTTACTGCTAGGCTGAGGAGGGGTTCTGCTCTCCATGAGCCTCTACTTAGACCGCAAATAAAGAAATCTTGTGGTTGTGGTTGCTTTTATTCTTAAAACAGATTTTAACTGAGATCTCAGGTTTGTTTCATAAAGACTTTATGGCACTGACTGATGTGATTCTTTTGATCTTCATGAGTTGTGGGTGGATTTGAACTCCCTGGGGAAGTGCTGCATTGAGCAGTTAACCTTTTACACTTCTAAGGACGTCTTCTAATCTGAAAATCAGGTTAAGGAGAATAATAGTAATTACTTAGTAGTAATTTAAGGAAAAAGCTGAAACTTCCAATTCATAGGTGCGGCCAGTAATGTTGTGCTGAAGCTGTTGGATCTTGGAATAGATTAACCTAGGACTGATTTTGTGCTGCTTGTCCCTTTCTGAAGGGCTGCAGTAAAAAGCCTTGAGACTTGAACAAGGCTTGTGTAAAATGTAAAATCCCTGTGTTTTGCAAGTGGGGATGAAACCAAGAAGGTAGCAAAAACACTGGAATTGTGAGACTGCTTGTTTTAATGTGTTCATAAAGATGTGTTTGTTTCTTTTTTTAAGGGAAAAAGTGGTGGTTCAGAAGAGGAGAAGGGGGAAGAGGTGGTGAACAAGCCTGCAAGAACAATGCCCAAGAAGTCCAGAAACCCTTTCCTATCTGAAAAGTACGTATAAATTCATTCAAATGCTTGCTGCTGGGCAGTGTGAGCTGATCAGGAGGATCTTTTGTTTCCATAGCAGTAATGTGATTGTGAGGAGGGGATGCTGTGCTGCTTGGGTGCTGGTGGATGGGAGCCAGCAGAGGGCACTGGCAGATTGGAAGCCTGCCTGGGTCAGTCTGTTTCTATCAAATTGATCTCTGGTAACAGAGGCACGAGGTGGGTGTGGTGCAGGTCAGGCTTTGCCCTGAACTGTTTGCCTAGTCCTTTTCTCCTTCTGCTGTGTCAGGATGGTGCCCAGCACAGTGGAGTTCACTTGGGACATGCAGTTACTTGTGTCCATTCCTGTTGGGCCACACAGGGCTGTCCTGCTGCTGTTGTGGTATCACCTTGCTCCAGTGCGCCTTGGTCCCTGAACATTTTTCTTTTCCTGTCCTACCCAGGATCTCTTCTCTTACTGCTACGCTGCACATGCACAGCCGGAAAAAGAGGAAAGGAAAGCGACCCCAACGTGGACAAGGTCCACGTAAGAAAATCCAGAAACCCAGCATGAGGCGAACCACTAAGACTCAGCGACGGAGACTGACAGGCAAAATGGGCCGTGACCAAGATTAATGGAGAACCTGGTGCTCAGCGCAGCCGCTGCGACTGTTTTCAGCAGCTGGGCTGCTACTCTTTGTGACCCCTTCATAATGAGCAAGGACCTTGTTTACTTGGCTTTCTGAGCCCATTTCAGCCTTTCTCACCTCCTGTGTGTTGGCCACAAGTACTAGTCACTCTTATTTTGCAGTGGTCGCCAACTAAGTACCTGAGTGCCATGAACTCTCTAAAAATCTTCTGTTGGAGGTCAGATTCTCTGTATGGCATAGCCCTTACTTGGCTTTATCGAAGGAGAGAATCTAAAGCTGAGTGCAACGGACATGCTGTCAGGTTAACTTATGAGACTGGGAAGAATTCTGCTTCCACTTGAGCACCAATGCCTTACTGTATCTGCTGTGCAGTAAATTTTTCCGGGACGGTGTGGTGGTGTCATCTTGTGTTTCTTCTTCAGTGCCACAGCTGACTGCAGGGATACTTTTTTTTTTTGTATCTATCCCAGATGAAATTTAGTAAGTTTCTTCTGTGAAGTCATTTTGCTAAGAGAAATACGTGTGACTTATCTGAACCATAACAGCAACTGTGTTAATACCAGTACCAGCTGGAAAGAGGGTTAATGATTCCTGTTGCTGGGAAAAAAAAAATCTTTAAAATCTACTGGTGCTCAGGAAAGGGAATAGCTAGGAGCCATTTTTGTGGTAATACAGAACCCGCCAGAGCAGGAATGGCTCATTCCATTGTCTGCTGAATGCGCCGATGTTAATTCCGATAGCTCAGAGTAGTATGAAATCCCTTAATGCCCTCGCTGCATGTGTGTGGCCCTCTCTGGGATGGGAGTGGCAGAGGATGTGCATTACCTCAGGGTGGCCGCCTTCTGCTTGAGAATGCTAGTACATGTGTTCTAGCATGGATGTCTGCAAGAGAAGGAAAAAAAAAAAAGTCGCCATGCATGGCTGTGGATAAAGAATGCTTCTGGCAAAACAAAGTGAAACTTCAGACCAGGGGAGAGAGCCTGGGCAGCACATTGATCTCTGACAGTCTGATGGCATGCCTGGATCCTAGCAGTCAGGGTTGTACAGCAGCTTTTCCCCTGTCCTCGGTGCATGGTGCCTTGCAGGGTGACCAGAGGCAGAGTGAGGCTTGCACTTTGCTCCCCAGGAGTTTGCCCTAAAGCTGGAATGGCTGCTGTTTGCGGTCCATGTGTGTCACACTGCAAAACCTGCTGAAACGTGGAGTGTGAACTTTGGGTTGGGTTTGTGGGAAGCCTGGAATGGCAGCGGGGCAGCGTTGAAATACCTCATTATAATCCTGATAGGATGTTAAGAGTGGCCTCAGCAACACTGAAGTGTTTGTAATTTTGCTGCCAGGTGATTTAGAAGAATTACTGACCCTAATAACTTCTGAGCCTTTCTCAAGCTGCAGCTGAAATCTTGAAAAGCCTTCCTTCTGTGCTTGGGGGGAAAAAAAAAAAAAAAAGTGGAAAAAGCAGAGCCATTAAATCCTATATGGAGTTAACCACAAGTATTGGTTGCTGTGCTATTGATTTCTCCATCTGATTGATTCAAGCTTGATTTTGTAATGTGGCTTACTGACTCATCCCTCGCTGCTGTCTCGTTACGCACAGGGCTGGAACTGGGCTGCTCCAGGATATACTGGGTGAAGGATACCAGCTTACACGTACAAGCTTGTGTGTGAAGCAGTTGCCAGGCACATCCAGCATGTGTGTTAAAGTCTTTGTGCTAGAGTCATTGTGTCATTTGCTGCTTCCCCTTCTTTTCAAGACAGTTTTGAGTGTTACTGTTGTTTTTTCCTTCTGGCTGCTCACAAACAAGTTCCAGCTGTTGGTGAGGAAGCTGCTTCTGAATGCATCGTACCTGCAAAAATCACCATGCTAGTGTGGCTGCTGCACTGAGAAGTGATCACTGTGACCACTGTGTGTCCCAGGGTCACCCAGCTGTGCACTCAGCTGCAGCCTTGTCCCCACAGATTGGGCACCTGAGTGGTGTGGGTGCTGCTGCCCCAGAGCTTGCACAGAGGGGATGTGAAACTCCAATATTGTGTGTCCACACGTGATGGCTTTCAAGGGCTAGGCTGTGATTCTGCACACATGCATGCACAAAAATGTGATTGGGATTACAGAGGATCAAAACCAGACAGGGAGGTCGGATAGTCATGGAGAAACTGGAGCTCAGTGCAAAGATGAAGCTGCAGCGTGTGTGAGGTGTGCTGTGTGTTGCTCCCATGGAGTGTATCAAGCTCAAGGCTGTGTGCAGTGCAGTCTTATTGCTGCTCCAAGAAAAGATCTGAGAAAAAACGTCACGGGATTAGGGACTAGAGCTTTTGAGAGCTAAGGGAGCTGACTAGTAGGAAGTCCTAGTGCTTGCAGAACTGTCCTGCCGATGTTAACCAAGTCCTGGGGCAGAAGCCCCAGGCCTGCTCACTGGCGGGAGATGGAGATGAGGGGGAAAAATGGCAGCCCCGTCCCCAGCCCAGCTCGGGTCGATCGCCCGACCGCAGCCACCGACACGTGGGTGCCCGCGCACGTGCCCGCCGGCGCGCCTCCAGACAGCCACTCAGAGGGCAGTATTCAAATCTGTGCCCGGTCGAGGCCAATGAGAGGGCAGTGGGCGTGGCTTCGCTGCCCGCAATTCCCACGGGGAGCTCCATTCAAAGGGGAGCTCGGCGGGGAGAGCGATGCTGGGAGTCGTGGGGAAGTGGAGGTACTGGGGGGGCACTGGGATGCACTGGGAGCAGTAGCTACGGCCGCATGCGTTGTAGAGGCCGTGGAGAGCTCAGTGGGCTCTAAGAGCCCTGCGGTATGTGGGGATCCACAGTTTGCTCATCAGGTAGTGTGATGCTATGGGGTTGCCACGTGTGGCAATCAGTGGGCAGGGCTGGGCAGCGAGGTTGGGCTCTTTCTTTCTGCATTGCTCCCAGGTGAGTGCCTGGGCTCAGGTCTGGTGTGAATGAGTTAAGAAAATGTACCTTCCTCAAGCTGCCCCTCTCAGACACTACTGGAGGGTGCAAAGCAATGCCCCTTTCTAAAATAAGGCTCCTGCTGGGGAATACCCTTTTATTTTGTGTAACTAGGTGGGTCATACTGATGGCCTTACACCTGCATGCCCTTTGATTCCAGCCTGCCCAGACGAGTGCAGCAAGCTTCAGTTTAGGACTACCGTTTGTGCTTCCACAGGAGCCTGAGGATGGGTAGCTGAAAGCTCAGCTTTCTGCTGCTGTTCCTTTCTCCTGGCTGCTCCCTGCAGCCCAGCAGCCAGAGCACCTCCAATCCTATGGAGGATGCCAGGTTCGGTGAATGACGTACCCTGTGCCAACTTTGAAGCCAACATATTTGCAAGGAGCCTGTGCCAACACTGCTTCCGTGCCGCAGGGGTTCACCCGCACGCTGCCCAGGTAAGCTCCTCCATCCCACCTGCAGGCTACGAATGCTGCGTTAAGGGCTGCTTTGCTTAGCCCTGGGACTTTGTAGAGATGGAAATCCCTAGCACAATAGCTCAGGGTGTCCATCATTTAACTGTGCTTGGAGCAGAGCTGGAGCCACCTTGGTAGGGAAGGGCTGGACACAATTAGGAAGGGCTCCATAGATCCTGGGAGGGGAAGCAGGGAGGGAGCAATGCAGATACATGCAAGTAAATAGCAATGGGAAGGGAAGGGGGAATGGCAAAGTAGGGACCCACACTGGATTTCATCTCTGTTTGATGCCTGTTGGTCCCTTCTGACTCAAACAATTCTATGATTCTTACCGAAAATGTGGTCCTGGCAGATCTCCCTGGGGCTGCAGCGAGCTGTTCCTGGAGAGAAAGGTGGAAGGGGATACATCTCATGTGATGCAGGGCTCAGTCTGACCCCATCCTCCAGAACAAGCCACTTGGCTGCAGAGCGCTGCATCCCTCCAGGCGTCAGCTGGTTTCATGTTCACGGAGGGTTTCGTGTCATTTGCTATCCTCTCAGAGCACCAGGCTGGGGATCATGAAATAGTAATGAGCCTCCCGCCCTCCTCCTTGCCCTCTCCCCCTGGCCCCAGGCTCTCTAAGATTACTGCAGCCCTTTGCGATCTGCTTAGAGCCGTCTCTGAGCAGATCCAAGTGTGGGTGAGATGCCAGAGGGAGGGCAGGCAAGCCCCCTACCACTTAACCCAAACCCTGCAGGTAACGGGCCTGGGGGGGATGCTGGAGGGCAGCTGCAAGCAGAGATTCCCCAAGCCCTCATCCTCATGTGCTTTCATATCCGGCACGGTGATGGCACGGCTGCATCCCCCCCTTCCTCACAGGAGCATGACGCAGAGGTGGCGGGGCACAGCACCAACGCAGACCCAGGTGGGCCCTGGGACGCCGTCCGCATCGTAGCACCGCAGTGTGAGGTGTACGTCTGCGTGGGTCGGGCCGACGGTGCAGAGCGGTGAGTGGCAGTAACTGACAGAGGGGGAAGACGGGGAAATTGGGTGCAGTATCCCCAGTGCAATGGGGGACATGGTTAATGGGCATAGTGGTGATGGGTTGATGGTTGGACTGGGTGACCTTAGTGGTCTTTTCCAACCTTGATTCTATACTCTGCTTGGGAAAAAAGGGCTGAGCGCTTTCTCTGCCTAGGTTTCTTGTGACTGCTATCTGTCCTCAGGCGGTGCAGCCACGCTGACCGCTGTCTGTCCTCTCCTTGCTCCACAGCTGGCACCAGAGCAGGGCACAGCCCCCACTCAGCCCCAGCACTGTGGGCCAGCATGGAGAAACCAGCACCGAGCCCCACAGCCACACTGAAGGCAGGGTGAGATGGGCACTTCTCTTGGTTTGGGTGGTTTCAGCTCCCTCGTCCCCTCAGAGCCACTTCTGCTGGGCATACTCAGAAGCTCCCAAGATGCCAGGGGAGGGGAGCTGTCCGCTGGGACCCTTCACTCCTCACACATGTTCTTTGCCCCCTTTCAGCCCAGTAGCTCGCAGTCCTATTGCAAAGCCCTGCCCTATTTGTCTCTCAGGGCTGGGAGATGACCAGGCTGTTGGACACCACTTTGGGATCAGGCAAGCGGGACACAATGAGCTACAGAGGCCACAAGGATAACGTACAGCTGCAGGTGGACAGAGCCAGGTGGGCTCAGCCCGTTCCTTCTGGATCCTGGGTGAGGACAGAGGCTCCAAGCTTTAGGAAAGAAGTCTGTGTGCCAAAAGCAGGTATGTGTGGTTTGCTCCCACGCTGGATCCTCTTGGTGTCTTGACCATAAAACATGGGGCTGCCATCTCCCTGCATGCTTCACTGTGCTCCCACCTCACCCTGCAGTCTGGGTTTTCCCTCTGCCCTCCTGGATCGTTCCTAACTCTGAAGCCCTGCTTTGCTGTGGGCAGAGTAGCATTGCACACCGCTCATTTAACAACCTTATCCCCATCCCAGAGCGCACTCCCACCAGCCAAAAGCCCAAGGAGGGCTGGGCGAAGCACCGCATAGAAAGTGGCTATTTCTCCTTGGAATCCCGAAAACCTGACCCTCCCTGGGCTCCCTCCGCACCACGTTCTGGCCGCAGCTCCTCTCCAGGTCCAGGCAGCAGCAGGCACTTGGCATCCTCCTCCCGGGCTGGGGAGCCCCGTGGGCATCTGGGTGGCGGACGCACAGAGGGGAAGCATGTGCTGGAGAGGCAGGAGTACACGGTGCTGGCAGACCTGCCCAAACCCAAGCGCCTTGGCCATGGAGATGCTGCCGACCGCTGTGGTTCCCGCACGCTCAGTCCTGGCCGAGTGGAGGTGGAGAGGATATTTGGCTGTGAGCGCAGGTGAGGAGCGATAGAGCTCTGCAGTGGGTTGTCCCCATGAGTCACTCCATGGCTTGGGGAGAGCAGGGCTGGGAGTTACAGCTCAGCTCTGGAGCTCCCAGCCATGTCGTGGGAACTGCAGGATATGCTGTAGAGCTGGGAGATGGGGAAAGGAGAAAGAAGCTCCCAAATCCTAGTAGGCTTAGGGATGCTGAGAAGTCCCCAGTCCCAGGTGGGTCTTTGGCTGGAGAAGCACAAGTGGCTCCAACGCTGGCAGCCCAGTGGTGGCACGGGGTATGCAAGGGTGTAATAGGGACCGGGCAGTGGGCGAGATGGGAAGGAGCAAAGTGGAGAGGACTTGAAGAAATGGCACAAAGAAGATGTGTAAGAGGAAGCTGGGGTGGTCGCAGCAATAGGGTAGAGACTCCAGCATCTGGGGCAGGCAGAGATGTAGGGCTGGAGAGGGGCTCAGACAGCAGCCGGATAGGCTGTGTGTGCCTGCAGGAAATCTGAGACGTTGGAGGCTTTCCAGGCGCTGGAGGAGGGCCGCGTGGAGCGGCTGGATGGCAAGACCCCAGTGCCACCCAGCAAAGGCAGAGTCATTCGGAGGCAGTCCAGCCCCAGCCTGCCCAGGGAGGTGAGTCCTGGCTGCTTTCTCCTGCTACGTTTCCCCCTATTTCTGGGTCCAAGAGGCTTCTCCTGGATACAAGCTGGCTCTATGCACAGCCTTCCATAACCCAACCAAGCTGTCTCCCAGCTCTTATCCCACCTTACGTCCCTCCTTGCCTTCACTTATGCTCCCCTTGCTCTCTGCCCTGTGTGTTTCCAGGGCCAGCGACTCTCCTGGCAGCCTGAGCTGCACAGCAGAGACTCCAAGGAGCCTCGGCGCTCCCCCAGCCCAGATCGGCACCCAGAGAGGACTGGGGTCCCCCTGCACCCCATGTGCCCATCTCCACGGGCGGAGAGGGACTGGAGGAAGCCCCGGGAGCCCACAAGCCCCACTCAGCGACTGGAGAGGGGAAGCAGCAGCCCACGATCCCACAGCCCACAATCCGCCAGCCCACGCTCCCCCAGCCCTGCTTCTAGGTTAGAACGGAGGGCAGGGGGAGCTCTGAGCCCTCCCCAGCATGCAGAGAAGGACTGGAGGAACAGAGGAGAGAGGAGCCAAGTTGCCTGGCAGACTGCGAACATGGGGAAAGCCGTGGAGAGAAGAAGTTGGGGGAACTCTTTGCACCCCCCAAGCCTTGGGAAGAGCTTGGATGGAGGCAAGCTGGGGGGAGCCAGGCCACCACGCTCCATGAGTCCTACAAGACGGACAGATGGCACATGGAAAAGCCAAAAGGAGACCTCCCAGCCTGGCCTGGCACAAGGTGCACAGAGACAACACAGGGACCCATCCGGGAAGCAGCTGGAATGCAGCTGGAGGAGCCTCCGTGACAAACTGCAGCTTCCCCATGCTGGGAAGGGCACAGACAATGAGTGGAAAGGCCGAGGGAAGCCCTTGCGTCCCATGAGCCCAACGCGGCCACCAGAGCAGAACTGGAAGAGCCATGGAGATGCCCACCAGGCTCAGAAGGCAGAGAAGGACTGGAGGGCGCAGGAGAAGCCACCGTGCCACATGGACTTGATGCAGCAGCTGGAAAGGGACTGGAGGAGCCCTGCTAGGTATGGAGATGCCTGGCCACGGCCAGATGACAGCTGGAGGAGGCCTGAGAGCCCAGCACAGCGGCTGGAGGATGACTGGAAGGGAGCTGAGCACAGCCACGACTCTAACAACCCAGAGAAGCCATTGGAAGGCGACTGGGGGAACAAGAAGCTCCTCATTTACCACGTGAGTATAGAATCATAGGATCATTAAGGTTGGAAAAGACCTCTAAAACCATCCAGTCCAGCTATCTACCTACTGCCACTACTGCCCCCGAAACATGTCCCTCAGTGCCACATCCACACAGTTCTGGAACACCTCTGGGGATGGCGACTCCACCATCTCCCTGGGCAGCCTGTGCCAGTGCAGCACCGCTCCTTCTGAGAAGGCATTTTTCCTCATATCCAACCTGAACCTCCCATGGTGCAACTTGAGGCCATTCCCTCTTGCCCTATCGCTATTATCTGGGAGCAGACGCTGACCCCCACCTCACCACAACCTCCTTTCAGGTCCTTGTAGAGAGCAGTGAGGTCTCCCCTGAGCTCCTCTTCTCCAGGCTGCACAACCCCAGTTCCCTCAGCCACTCCCCATCAGACTTGTGCTCCAGACCCCTCACAGCTCCACTGCCCTTCTCTGGACACGCTCCAGGGCCTCCATGTCTCTCTTGTAGTGAGGGGAGTAAGTCAGGGGAGTGAAAATGGAAACAGGGCTTGGAGATGGCAGGGATCTGGCCCTGCCGGGTGTGGAACCAGCACACCCCTTTTCCTAAGGTCCGAGGAGCAGTGTTTCTGCTCCAGCACTGGGTGACATGGGAGGAGAAGGCCGTTTGGGGCTGGGGAGGCGAGGACAGGGGCTCAGACCGAGCTCTCCCCTTCTCTCCCCGCAGTCGCAGCTGGGTGGGAGCTCCAGCCCACCGCAGAGCTCCTCGGGAAGCCGGCCCCTACATGGGAGCACCAGCGAAAAACGCACTAAGGTAAGGGCCGGAGCTCCCCGCCCGCCCCGCCGGCTCCATTGGCTGCGGGAAAGGGGCGGCCGAGCCGGCGGCCACCCGCTGCCATTGGGCCGGGCCGGGCCCTCCCAGGAAGTTTGGGGTGGGAAGGGGAGGAAAGAAAAAAAAAAAAAAAAAAAAAAAAGTTTGAAAGGGGGGGAAAAAAAAAAAAGCTCGGGGCGGGCGGCGGAGCGAGCGGGCATGGTGGGGCCGCGGGAGCCGCCCGGCTGCTGAAGCCGCCCCGCCGCCCTGGCTGCCCGCAGCCGGCCACGCCGCGCCCCCGCCATGACGGTGAGTCCGGAGACCGCGGGACCGGGCTGGTGCCGGCGCTGCCTGTCCTCGAGGCGCGGGGCGGGGTGGAGGTGACGGGCCGGGCCCGCGGCCTTCCCCGTGCAGCGGGGCGGTGAGGGGTTTGGCGCTGTGCTTTGCTTTTGGGGCCCTTTGCTAGCCGAGCCAGGCCCCTTTTGGGGAAGAAATGGGCTTTTGGGGCGGCCGGGAACCCCGCTGTGGTGGAGGGGAGGCGGCCCTGCTTGAGGTCACCGTGCAGCAGGTGACCTCCAGAGGTCCATTCCACCGCTGCTGTCCCGTGGTGTCAACTGTTGCCCTGTGCCCTGCGGCCCGAGCAACTCTGGGATCCATGGCCTGGATGGGATCCCCTCCGTCCCCTCTGTCTGGAGCACTCGCTCTGTTGCCTTCTGTCCTCCATTTCTTCACCCTGCTCTCTCTGTACCACCCGGGACTCATTCTTCCACTCCCACCCCATCCCCTTTCCTTCTTTGGTGTTTACATTCTTTAGATATTTGTAGGCTGTTATCTCGGCCCTTGGATCCCCGTGGCAGCCCAAGCAGGCAGCCAGCTCCCTGCACCAGGCATCACCCCTGCTCAGTGCTGGACCCCCCAGGTGCCTCCTGCTGCATCCTCACATCTCCGCTGTTTGGAGCCAGCCCCGGATCTCCGGACGGCTCTGCTTTCCTGCCCGCTTCCTCCTCCTGCCCTGGCCTTTTCCTCTGACGGGGGGGTTAGGATTCAGCTCAAACCTCGCTCTGTTCTCTGCCCATATCACAAGCTCTTCTCTCCGGAGTACAAAGCTGAAATTAGTGGTAGAGAGGAGGAGAAAAGCAGCTTTAAGCACTTTGTGCAGCAACTGGTGTCTTGTCCACCGAAAATACTGTCGACAGTGACAGAGCTGCGCCTATGAGGAAGAAGGCAGGGAAAAAGGGGCTGGTTGTGTTTTGTGCCATTCATGTGCCTTGGGAAGCTTTACTGGCCCTGGTGCTGTGCTCATGGCAGTAATAGGGCAGTGTGCCTGGCCCTCCTGCTCCATGCACGTGTATGCTGGGAGAGAAGGTCACGCCAAGTGTTTTGCCTCCTTTCCTTCCCTCCTGCCGCTCCCAGCCCGGAGCCAGTGCTGAAGTCACTGGATTGGAAAGGATAACGGCGCGAAGGGTGGAGCTGTCGCCACGGGGAAAAAATTAATTTTCAAAGAACAGTGGCAGGGCAGTGGGGATGTCCGGGTCTGGGGGAGTGGACAAGGGGATGCACGTGGTCCCCGTCCACTCACCACCTCTGCTCCCCATGCCTACTTTACAAAGCCGAGTGGTGGGCTGAGTTATTTGCTGGCTCGGGAGGAGCTGGAGCAACAGAGCTGGGAGGAGGAGCAGCTCCAGCCTGCTTGGCTGAGGGCGAAGTCGGGGAGAGCAGTTGCCCTGAGTCAGCTCTCTGGCGCGGCACTTCTGGAAGGAGCTGAACTGGGATGCCGGACAAGTGGCGTGAGGTTAGGAGGAGGCAAAGGCGGGGGGGAACTTCTTTTTAGAAGGGAATGATCTGGAGGAAACCTTGCTTGTCCTCCATAACCATGGCCCAAGGCTGGGCAGAGGGTGGGCTCTAGGAGTGGAGCCCCCAGCATCTTGGAAAGGATTTGTTCTCTGGCTCTGGTTGTAATACCGATTTGATCCCCAGCCTCGGGCAAAGCATTGACATGCTGTGTGTTTTCACAGCTGTTAAATTGCCTCCTGCGCCTTTGCGGTGTAGGGCTGGTTCATAGCAACCTGCTCTTGGCTTTAATAAGTGAGCAACGGGGAAGGTGCTGTGGAAGATACCCCTGGGGCACGGATGCCCGGGACTGGGACAAAGTGTGCCTGGTTCCCTGTGCCCTTCTCCAAAGCACAGTCCTGCTGGTGGCAGAGCTGTGTTCCCTTCCACATAGTCTCCTCACCCGTATCTCCCTCTCCTATCTCTGAATAAATATCTCCAAGGCACCTTGCAGAAACCTCCCTGCTGCATATTTTCCTTTTTTTTTTTTTTTTTTTTTTTCTTTACTCTTTCCTTATCTCCTGTTTCCTCTTACAGGAATGATTGCTAACTGCAGTCCTCCTCCGCCACTGGGTCCTAAACTAAACCCCCACTTGTTTCCTCAAAGCGATGCAGGGCTCTTCTTGTTTCATATTCCCTCTATGAGAACTCTGCTTCCACCCCCTCCAGCACGCAGAGACCTTTTGTGGGTTCCAGCACACACTAACACTCTGATTTGTCCTTTCCTCTCCAGCCAGATCTCCTCAATTTCAAGAAGGGATGGATGTCCATCCTGGACAGGCCCGGAGAGGTAAGCCCTACCTGGAGCCTACCTCTTGCCCCAGTCCTGCTGGTCGAGTTCCTTGTGTGAGCAGTGATTTTTCCCTTCCCCTCTTGTTGTGCTCGCTCCTGCTGCAGGGAACTCATGCTGGAGGGACCCAATACTGTACTGGGTGCTCTCTGAGCTGAGAGTTATGGGGACTTGGAAGGGACCTGGAAAAGGGGGCAGAGCCTGAAGACTGAGAGGTCACAGGGCAGCACATCCCTCCCTGTTCCTGTGCTTCCCTCAGTAACTGTCTATCCGTTTTCCCTCCTGTCTTTTCCCCTCCCTCCCCCTAACCCATCTGCTGACAGTGGAAGAAACACTGGTTCGTGCTGACCGACTCGAGCCTGAGATATTACCGGGACTCGAATGCTGAGGAGGTAAGCATGGGCAGCATCTCCTCACCTCTCTGTTCTTTCCTGCCCTTGTCCTCATAGCGACAGGGAAAGGAACATGACTGCTGGCACAGGCACCTCATGTCTACACAAGGGAATGTGTCCCATCCCAGTGAAGGTCTAACATCTCCTTGAGACCTTGTTCTGACCCATCATTCTCCATCTGAAGAGCCCTTGGGGGCTGTCATGATTTGAGGTGAAGAGAAAGGCTGAGATGGGGACAGCTGGGCTGTCCTGATGCTCTGCCACTCTTCTTCCTCCCACGCTTTGGTTAGGGTGCAGGCAGGTGGCAGGGGCTTTTTAAGAGCTGGGCTTTGCTTACACCCTAGAGGGTGGCTGTGTTTTCAGGCTGATGACCTCGATGGTGAAATTGATCTCCGCTCCTGCACAGATGTGACAGAATTCGCCGTGCAGCGCAACTATGGCTTCCAGATACACGTGAGTGCCTGGAGGGCAGCGCCAAGGGATGTCGGGTGGGATGGCTGCTCCCTCCTCATCTGCATCCCCGACACAGACATTTAGGCAGTGCAAACCTCATGGTGCCAGGATGGCAGGGGTAGTCAGTGGCATTCCCAGCACCCAAAGAATGAGAGTGCACTGGCTGCTCCTCTGCTAGATGGTGACAGAGCCTGCATCCTATCTCCGTTGCAGACAAAGGATGCCATCTTCACACTGTCAGCCATGACCTCAGGCATCCGGCGCAACTGGATTGAGGCTCTGAGGAAGAACGTGCGCCCTGTTAGCGCTCCAGATGTCACCAAGTAAGAACTGCCTGCTGGTGGGTCTCTTTGCTGTCCCCTTCTTCGGGGGGACAGGGGCTGACAAGGTCCTGGGGAGGCGGGGAGGGGGGCTGTGATGGTGAAAGTGATGGGCTTGTGGGAGGTGATGCTCTCTGGGTGCACAGCATCCTGGCAGGCTCCTGTCTGCTGGAAAGATACTATATTGAATAGCATTATAGAATCTGTTACGATTGGAAAAGACCACTAAGATCATCTAGTCCAACCATTGGCTCATCACCAGCATGCCCAGTAAACAATTTCCCTCAGTGCCACATCTACCTTTTTCTTGAAAACCGGCAGTTTCTCACGCTGCTTGCAGAAGTCTGCCCTGAAACCCATTTTTTAGCTCCATTTGCTGCTGGAGCCTGGCGTGGCTGGGGCTCAGGGTGAATCCTCCCCACCCCCTGGGGAAGCCTGTTTACCCGTGCACGCAGACAGAGCTGCCAAGCAATGTGATGCAACCGCTCTGCTCTCACACAAGGTTTTTCACAAGGCTGGGTTGAGCAAAAGCTGAGCCATGCGTTTAACCAGCAATGCAAGGGGGCTGTTTGTCTGTCCTTTTGCAGCGCTTGTCCTTCACGTGTCATTGTCCTGGTTTCAGGCTGTCTGACTGCAACAAGGAAAACACAATCCGTAACTGCGTCCCACCAAAAAGCTCACTGCGGGTGGACGAGCAGCAGCAGCAGCAGCCAAGTTCTGAGGGAAGCACCAAAGGCAGCACATGGAAAGCGGATGGGCCACGCCATGCCTTCGACTACGTAGAACTGTCCCCCTTGCAGCAGGATCCCCAAAATCAGGAGTCCCCACCGAGGACGAGAGGGAGCCTGAGGGTGTCGGAGCGAGTGCCCAAGCATGAGGATCTAGAGCGGGATTTGGCAGTGCGTTCAGAGGAGAGGCGCAAGTGGTTCGAGAGCCCTGATGGCAGGGTTTCCAACAGTGATGGCCCAGGGGGGAACTTGTCCCGCAAAGTGGGGGAGCCAGACTTGCCCACTGCCCCACTTTCAGAGGAGCAGCGGGTTCGGCTGAATGAGGAGATAGAGAAGAAGTGGCTGGAGCTGGAGCGCTTGCCCTTGAAGGACTCGCGGCGAGTGCCCTTGACAACACTGCTGAACCAGGGCAAGGGCAACCATGCAGATGCCAATGAGGCGCTGAAAAAGGAGGTGAGGGCATCTTGGAAAGTGGTTTTCTGGTGGCCCCTTAGCGTGATCCCTGCAGCTTTGTGCCTCCCCGGTGGCTCTGCAGAAGAGCAAGTCCACCGATGTTGGTGGCATCGCTTGCGTGGAGCTGCATTTCCTGGCAGCATGTTTGCTGCCTCCTGTCTTGAATAGTTCCCAAGTCAAAAAACACATCACCTCCCAGCCCTGGGGAAAAAGGCTGAGCATCTCTCTTCTCTTCCTGGCGCAGGTCCAATCGCTGCGGGCGCAGTTGGAGTCCTGCCGGGCCCGAAACGAGAGCCTTCGGGAAGCTGCCAAGTCCCAGGGAGATGGCCACGTGCCCCGGGGGTACATCTCTCAGGTGAGCAGGATGGGTGAGCCTCAGGCTAGGAAATGCCAGAGCCTGGACTCAATGCCAAGCAGGTATCGCTAATCATTGGGTTGCCATGGTGGCCCTAAATAGGCTCGGTTGTAATCAATGTTAATTACATAAAAGCTAGTGTGTGTATTGAAGAGGCTAGAGTTGGCAGGAGACAATGGCACGAGCGTGCTGTCAGGAATTCAGGATTCCTCATAGTTGAGGGAAGGGAATTTGGGTTCCTGGTGAGCTCCTGTTGCAATGGACTAGCTCGCTGCACCCAGCCCAGATAAAGAAAACCACAAGTCACATGGAACCAGTTCTCTGGTACTCTGCGATCTCAGTTAGCACTTACGGCTCACAGGCCTCCATGTGGTCAAAAGAGAAGAAAAAGGAGAGGGGAGAAATGGCATCTTATCTTTCTGAGACTGAACTTCACCTTTCCCAAAAGGTCTCATTCTCTCTCAATTTGCCTTAGTACCGGGGGAAGGATGGGGAAGAACAAGTTGGTGAATTCAGTGACTTCTTAAGAATAATGTTTTGGCATGATTTGATGGCAGGCAAATCCTCCCCAAGGACCTTGGGGTGTAGGTCCAAGATGGGACAGTCTTGCTTTGCTGTAAGACAACTTATCTACAGCACTGAGCATTGAAAGAGCCAACCACCAGAAAAAAAAAAGTGTGAGCTGTGTGAGAAGATCGTTAGCAGTCAGGCTTTGGGGAGGGAGGTGTCTGTAACAACGCCCAGCCAAGTGGAAGGTGTCACTTTTCTGAAGAGGAGGCTCGGTTTCCATCAGTTCTGGGGATGCTGCTTTATTTAAAAGGCAAATAGTGGGAATGCAGTTCCAGCAATGCAGCCTGGTAGAAGGGTCTGGGTCAGCTCCCCCTTGGCATCTCTTGCTGGCTCAGTTGTAAGAGAAGTAAGAGGAATGTTCTTCCTCTGCAGTGCATGCAAGGCTCACAAGATTTGTGAACTGAACACTTGTGTTTGGTGATAAAAGTACCAGGAGAAAACATCCCTTCCTGTGATGTTTTTTTACTTGTCTCCAAATGGCCCTGGACTAGGGAAGAGTTTGCAAAATCAAGCATCATCCCAACAAGGTGCCTGTCCTCCTGTCCACGTGTCTTAGAGTCATATAATCAGAGTATCCTGAGTTCAAAGGGACTCGCAAGGACCATTGAATCCAACTCCTGGCTCCACAAAGATCTACCCAAAATTCAAACCCTGCATCTGAGAGCTTCTTGAACTCTGGCAGCTTAGTGCCATGACCACTGCCATGTCCCAGTGCCCAACCGCCCTTTCAGTGAAGAACCTTTTCCTAGTATCCCACCTGGCTGTCCCCTGACACAGCTCCATCTTGTAATGTGTCTGCCACCTTCACATCCCTCAACTTTCCCTCCTACTATCCTTTCCCCGGCATGGCAGGAGGCCTGTGAGCGCAGCCTGGCTGAGATGGAGTCGTCACACCAGCAGGTGATGGAGGAGCTGCAGAGGCACCACCAGCGGGAGATGGAGCGGCTGCGGCAGGAGAAAGAGCGGCTCCTTGCAGAGGAGGCTGCGGCAACAGCAGCAGGTAGGAGCAGAAAGCAAGACATGTCCCTGCTCCCTTCCACCCCTCCCAAATGTCTCTGACTTCTGCCAGAAACCTGTCACCTCCCTGTCCCAAAAGTCTTGTAACTTGAGTCCCACTGCTGAGCCTGCAGTTCGATCTTGGAGGAAGCTTGGCTCTCCTCCAGCCTGTGCTGCGAGGTCTGGTCAGGGTGGGATGCCGTTCATTAAGCTCCTTGGCAGCACTCGGTGCTTTGGGATAATCCTGGTTGGTGAGAGCTGCCCAGAGGGCAAAAGGGAAGGAGGAGGAAGTGCAGAAACAGATCTTTGAGCCTGAGGCACCAAGAACTGGGTCAGCTGCCTGGCTTGGTTGCTCTAGATGTGCCCAAGCTGGCACAGCCTGATCCCTTGTCTCCCATTGTCTCTCTCTGCAGCCATTGAAGCACTGAAGAAAGCCCACCGGGAGGAGATGAACAAGGAGCTGGGCAGGACACGAAGCTTTCAGCAATGTGGCTCCATCTCAGATGCCCTCCAGAAGCAGCACCAGTAAGAAGTCTCTCCCACTTCCCTTGCTCAGTGCTTTGGTAGAGCCTATTGGTGGCACAGGACGGCAATGGCAGCAGGGCAGCCACAGCCTTGTGCTTCTCTGGCAGGTTGGATGTAGACTCGCTGAAGCGGGAGCTGCAGGTGCTGTCAGAGCAGTACTCCCAGAAGTGCCTGGAAATTGGGCAGCTCACAGAGAAGGCGGAGGAGCGAGAGCAGACACTGCAGCGCTGCCAGCAAGAGGGGAAGCAGCTCCTCCGGAAGAACCAGGCAAGAGAGGGGCTTTCCTGCCCATAGGGACTACAGAGTGTCCTCATTCCATTGCAGGACTGCCCCTATTTAACCCGGGTGTCTCCTTTTTTTGTTCATATTCTTCCCCTCCCAATTTATTAGTGGGGCCAGGACAGCAAGAGAGCCTTATGGCCATGCCATATCTGCCTTTTTGCCTGCAGGAGCTGCAGATCCGCCTGTCGGATGAGATTGGGAAGCTGCGAAGCTTCATCACCTCGCGGTGCTCTGGGGACCGCTCTCCACAAAACAATGAGCGCAGCTCCTGTGAGCTGGAGGTACGGGGTACATAGGCTGTCCCCAGCAGTTTGGGCTCAGAGTGGGGGGAACCAGGAGCCACACAAGGCAGCAGGGCCGTGCAGGAAGGAGGTGCGCAAGCTTCCCCTGCGCGCCTCTCCCAGGGCACCGTGCATCACTTCCCGCTTCCTTCCTCCTCCACCACCACACTTGCGCCAGGGACAGCAGCCGCTGCCCAGGCTGTGGCTCTCTGCTTCCCCCTGCCTTGAGTCACCGCCTGCTCCTCTCCCCCGAGCCAGGTGCTGCTGCGTGTGAAGGAGAATGAGCTCCAGTACCTGAAGAAGGAGGTACAGTGCCTCCGGGAGGAGCTGCAGATGATGCAAAAGGTTGGTGCTTTCCTGTGTCTGCTGGCTAGGGCTGGGCACCGAGTCTCCCTCTCACAGCAGAATAGAGGGGCTAGGAGTTGGCTGCAGGTTTCAGACAGGGTCACTTGGATGCTCAGGCCAAGCCCTTGTGTCACCTGTGCGCCTTGTCCCTGCTCGCTCATTGAGCGACACAGCCTCATTGCAATATTCCATTACTGTCTTTATTTTTAATACTGAGAACAATGACTTTCTGGAACAGCCTCCTCAAGGACATGGTAGTGTCCCCACCACTGGAGGTTTCCAAGAGGCAATTGGACTAGGTTCTCAATACGCTCACCTAGGCTCCATTATCCCACAAAATGTTGGACCAGCTGGTCTATCAAGGTCCCTTCAAACCCGGGCCGTTGTATGCTTCTCTGAAATTGTTGCCCAATTTGGGCTGAGGTTCAGGCCTTAGGCTGTGTGTCCTCCCTCACCCACTGGCCTTTGTCCCACTGGCCTCACCTCGACACCTGAATACCACCATGAGGGTTGCTAACTCTTCTCGCTCTCTGGCAGGACAAGAGATTTGCCTCAGGGAAATACCAGGACGTCTATGCAGAGCTGAATCACATTAAGGTGCGCTCAGAGCGAGAGATTGAGCAGCTGAAGGAGCATCTGCGCCTGGCCATGGCAGCACTGCAGGAGAAGGAATCACTGTGCAACAGTATCAGCAATTAAAGGTGAGCACTGAGGGGCTGTAATGTTCTCTCCAGGCTTGGGTGGCTGAGATCCACTGACTTTTGACAGAGGAGTGGAGGCAAGGCAGCTTCCTCCTGCTCCATTTGGTGGTCAGCGTGGCTATGGCTGGACCCAGCCACCTTCCTACGGGCAATTGCAGAGGCAAGGGTGGGGATGGGGCAGTGTGAAGCCACCACAGGTGTTCTGTTGTCCAGAGCAAGCCTTCTACTTGCTTGAACACTGTGGCCATCAGGCTTTCCAAACCTTTTTTTTTTTTTTTTTCTCTTTCTAGGTCTGCTCTTCCTTTGTTTATCTGTTCCTGTTTTTTATTTGCTCCGTTCCTCACTTGTGGGGAGGGGGAGGTTGGATTCCATCCAGTGTCGCCTTGGCGAGACATCTCCCTCCCCAGACAGCTCCTCACTCCCCTCCCAAAGCTTTCGATGAAGCCTTTCCGAAACCTTTTTGCCTTCGTCTCTGAGCGCATTATTTGGAATGGCTCCTTACATGCACCTTCTTCAGGATTTTATATGTGAAAATTATATTTTATAGAAGAATTTTGTTTTCCCTTGAGAAGAAGAGGAAGAGGAAGGGGAAAGCTTCTATGTCACCAGCATTTTCTAACCAGAGAAAGAGAATACACACCCCACTTCTGGGAGCCTCACTGCTCTCAGCCATGCATCTGCCTTTGGCACTCCTGTTCCCTCTCTTCCAACTGTCTCTGGGGCCTTGTGGGGACATACAGGGACATGCAACGACACCACTGCCCTAGGGCCCTGTGGAAGAGACACCCAAGCCATAGGAGGGGGCCGCCTGCTGCAGCTGCACCCGCCTGCGACTTTGAAAGAGGAGACCTTGGCACAAGGCTGCATGATGGAGCTCTCAGTGACTGTCCTTTGGCTCTGCCTTGGCAGATCCTCAGCTCCTGGAGCCTCCCCACCCGCCCTCCCTCGGGCCGGGGAGAGCCCAGCATTTTAGTGGCAGAGGAGCTGCTGCTCTGCCACACCCTTCAACTCTTAACTTAATAAAATCTTCCCCTTTTGCTGAGAAAAATGTGTTTGCTGAGGGCAAGGCTTGCTACAGGGCTGAGAGCAATTTCTGCAGCTTCCTGCCTCATTTTGGAGCCGGCAGCTCTTTTGTGACCATCAGAAGCAAGGGGGAAGATCAGAGGAATAGCAAATGCTTTTCCCCCGTCCTGTTTTGGGATAAAAAAAACACACACACACTTTGTGAAGGGCGCTTAAGGGGAAGAGCTCAGAAAAGGCTTCTGGCTCCTTTCCCTGGGTAAAGCCAGCACAAAATCCAGTAAATCCAATTGCAGGCTTGTGTCATGCCTGAACCTTGAAGATGGGATGAGTCTTGGGTGTGCTGTCAGGCAGAGATGGAAAGGCAAAGCTCCCAGGCTGGGGGTGGCAGACTTGAAGCTGGGGAGTTGTAGGGACCCTGTTACCAGGGAAAAAGTGAGGTTTAGGGCATGGTGTTGCATGCATATTTTTTTAGGAGAAAAAAAACATATTTTTGTGTCACTGGTGGCTTAATTAAGGCTGTAGGGTTGGAGCTGCCCTTGGTGGTTGCAACCCCTGGGATTGGCCATCCAGCCCCTTCCTCAGGTGCACCCTATATTTGTTTGGGTTTGGTGTTTTTGTTTTTTTTCTCGTCCTGACTGGGGACTGCTGCCCCCGATAAAGGCTTCGCACCAGCACACTGAAACATGTGGCTGCTGCCAATCAGCCCCTTCCCCTGTGCCACATGTGGCAGGGTGATACCAGCCCCATGGCTGCCCCATTGCGATATCGCCTGGCCCCAGGGCCATGGGCGGGAGAGGAGGCAGCCAAAATGTCTGCCTATTTTAAGCCTCTTTGGGAAGTGAAAGCGGCTTAAGTAAAATTTTGCCATGATGCATTTGCTGGCTTTCCGTGATGGAGTGCAGCACGTCCACAGCGTGTGTGCTTTGACCATTTAAGATGAAGTCCTGAGGTGGACGTGCAGGAATCTCAAAGGGTTTGTTGGGATGATGTCTGGGGAGAGAGGAGGAGGATGAAGTCATTGGGATTAGTGGGAGATTGCTCTGCCAGGCTCCTTCCTCTGAGGTTTGTTGCTGGGAGATGTTTCCCAATCTCTGAAGTCTATTTAATGCCAGAAACGTGCAGCATCGGTGTCTGCAGCGTTTCCATCACAACCTGCAGCCCCAGAGCTTCTCTAGCGTGTTAGGGACACAACAGTGCAAGGCGACAGGGATGCTCTGCACCACCAAGGGTGACGACACAGGGACCTTGCTCAGGATTCACCTATGGGAGACCATATTTTAACCTGCTAAAAATTAAGAGACCGGGTCCAGATGAAGGGGTCCCCCACGTACAGGGTGAGGCTGCATCCCCACGGCTGCAGGAGGTGCCCAGGTGATGGGCTCCGATAAGACACCCAATTTTCAGCTGCCTCTAGCAAGGTGAAGTCTGGGCACTGCGCTGCCCTGATAAACATTGCCGCTATTTTTTGGAGGCTCTGCAGTGAGCTGGTGGGGAAGGAGCGGGGCTTGGAGATGCTCTTCCCCCTCCCCCCCCCTCCCGTTTTCCCTTTTTGGCGGGTGAGCCCGCGCACTGCTGGCGGTTAAAAGCTTGGACGCAAGTAAAACCAGATGGAATCTTATCTGCCTGTGCCCGGGTGCCTACGTGCAGGCAGCCAGCAACGGCGCTGCGTTTCCCGCACAGCAAATTCAGGGTGTTTCACCCGGTCAAGGTGTCACGCAGAGGCCATGGTTCCCTACAGCATCCCCCTTCTCCTTTCCCCGGGTCTGTGTGTCCCTGGCTGGTGGCACAAAAGCATCTGGTGACGCTGGTGTTGCAGAGGGGTGCTCAGCGTGCATGGGACGTGCTGAGATGTTTGAAGCTGCTGTGTTTCACACCCAGTGCTGTATGTCCATGGGGGCAGACAAATGTTTGGTTTTTTTTAAGACAGAAGGAGGAAAATGTGATGTAAATGTGCTCCAGGAAGATGATGGTCACAGACACATTTAATCTCCTAGGGGCAGCTGAATGCTTACTCAGCTGGGAGGCAGTGGCTGATGAGAGCTTCTGCATATCCCAAAGCCTCTGGTGGGGAGCAAATGGGACAGAGAGGGAGCAGAGGCAGGGGTACTGGACCATGCAGTACAGTTGCCGAACCTATTTTTGAGCCTTTTTGCAGGAAAAAAAGTGCACCACCACCCCGCAGCATGCCACCCCCCTCCATACATCACCACCCTGGTGGCTGGGAACCACCACAAACCCCAGGGTGACACCATAGCTGCTCAGGGCAGAGCGAAGGGAGAGACCTCCAGTGTCTCTCCAATGTCCCCCCCTCTTATCCCTGACGTTCTTCCCCATGTCCCTCCTTGTCCCCACCCAATGTCCCCTAACACCCTTCTGAGTGTCCATGCCATGTCCCCCTGCTCCTTCCCTGTCCCCAGCACGAGCTCCTCCTTGTCCTGCACATCATCTCCTTGTCTCCTGATATCCCTCCCACTACCTATCCTTGTCCTATCCCAGTATTAGTCCAAAGTACTCCTTCTTGTCCCCGTCACATCTCTCCCTGTCCCCTGCTGTCCAACCCAGTGTCCACCCCCTGTTACCACTATGTCCCTCCTTGTCCCCTGGTGTCCAACCTCAGTGTCCATCCCATCCCCAAGGTGTCTCACCCTATCCCCACCACGTCCGTCCCTGTCCCTTAGTGTCCAACCTGAACGTCCACCTCTTTCCCCATCACATCCCTTCTTGTCCCAACCTTGTCCCTCCCCGCCTGCCCTGGGCATGTCACCATGGGGCGGGGCGGAGGGGACACGGGGACAGGCAGTCCTCCCCACGGTCCGTGCCGCACCCTTAAATATGCGGTGGCAGCCCGCGCGGCCGCAGACGCAGCGGCGGTGGCAGGAGCAGCCTCACATCTGTTGTCACTGGTGGCTCCTTTTTTAGCTCCCTAACCACGGTACCCCGCCGTGGGGTGAAGCGCCGGCTATGACGGAGAGCCTGGTCCTATCCCCAGCCCCAGCCAAGCCCAAGCGGGCGAAGGCATCGCGACGCGTGGCATCGCACCCCACCTACTCGGAGATGATCACGGCGGCCATCCGTGCGGAAAAGAGCCGCAGCGGCTCCTCGCGGCAGTCCATCCAGAAGTACGTGAAGAGCCACTACAAGGTGGGCCAGAACGCCGATCTGCAGATCAAGCTCTCCATCCGGCGTCTGCTGGCTGCCGGCATCCTCAAGCACACCAAAGGGGTCGGGGCCTCCGGCTCCTTCCGCTTGGCCAAGAGCGACAAGGCCAAGAAGTCCCCCCGGAAGAAGAAGAAGGCCACCAGGAGGTCTACGTCACCCAAGAAGGCAGCGAAGCCCAGGAAGGCCAGGTCACCGGCCAAGAAGCCCAAAGCTGCCGCTGGGAAGGCCAGGAAGAAGTCGCGGGCCAGCCCCAAGAAGGCCAAGAAGCCAAAGACTGTTAAGGCCAAGTCATGGAAGGCCTCCAAGGCCAAGAAGGTGAAGCGGTCGAAACCCAGAGCCAAGTCCGGCGCCCGGAAATCGCCCAAGAAGAAGTGAGCAGCCTGGGGGCTTTGTCCAGGCTCTCCCCGTTGGTTTCTGTAAATAGCTTTTGCCTTTATTTTTACCTCTTTCTATTGCAAATTTTGTAAGGAGTTGATCTATTCCTAACAGCTAAAACAAGGCAATGAATGAAAGAAAAAAAAAAGGAACTTCTTCCATATGGAAGAGTTCCCATTTATAAAAGCTACTTCTCTGGGTGTTTATTTCATCTTGCCATGGGTCTGGAGGGTCACGGTGGGCGGGCGGAGGACTTGGGGGAAGGTAGGAGGGCTGTGAGAGCCAGGAGGAGGAGAAGGGACTCCTCCTTGTCCCCAGGACTGAGGCACAGCCCGCCAGCCCAGCGCGTGAGGGCTGGAGATAACAGTGCGGCCGGGCGGTGGTGCAGACCATTGGGGTGGGGTTGAACGCTGCTGCCACCAAGAGCTTGGCACAGCCCCAGGGCCACACAGGCCCCACAGCGTCCCAACCCACAGGGCTGGCTGAGAGCCCACGGGATGGGACCGCCCTACTGCTCTGCTCCAAGTCCTTGGAGGCATCACCCTTAGGCATGCTCTGCCTAAATTCCCTGAGCCCAGAGTCTTCACCTTCCTGGCTCTTCCTTCCATTCCACTGGTCTGATGATCCTAAATGACTCAGGTGGACGCTGCCCAAACCTCTGAGGCACAGGAGATCCCAGTACAGTACCCTGTAGTTTGGGGTACTGAAATGCTTGGTCTGGAGGAATGTAATCCCTTTAGGTTCTTGTTCCTAAGGTCCTTGGACCAAAGGCCCCACACTTAGGCTGAAGAGCCCAAGTGCCTCTCAAGAGCCAGGTGCTTGGCCTCTAGACTTCCAGGTTCTAAAACATTCTGCCCACAGGACCTCCAGCCAGCTACAGTGGAGGGTAGAGGAGCCCAATCCAGCTGGGATCCTGATGTCTAAACCCACTGGGTCACAAATCCCTAAGACCAAAAGACACTGGGATTCCACAAGCTTGGGTACATCTGGCAGGTCCTAAACCTCTCAGACTTCTCAGTCATCTCAGGTGGGTACACACAAATTCATTGGGCTAAATCCTACAAGCTGTCATTTCATTGACCCTTCTGCTGAGCACACATGAACCATTGGGAAAAAAGGAACTGTGCCACCTGGGATGAGGACCCCAATTCCCTTGGATGGGAACACTCTTTTGCTTCTTGAGCCTCAGTCCATTATGTCACTTCATTCCAAAATCCCTTAGGCTCTGGAACATAACACCCTGGGCTGCCTGTTCCTAAATCCCTTTGGTTCCTAAAGCACATGGATAGTCTTCACTCAAATTTGGACTTTGCGGATCCCAACTCACCTGCATTGGGCTGCTTAAACCCCTTGGGCCAGAGCATCCCTCCATTTCACCCAAAGGCTTCAACATCTCCCAAAGGAGGTTCCCCAGCCCCTTCAGCCACAAGCATCCAAAATTTCCTCCTTTCTAAGATCAAAACCCCAAGCCTAAGCAGCAACACATCCCAAAGGAGCCAGGTGCCCCCCACAGGCTTCAGCATAGCTCGTCCCGGTTGGGTCCTAGCGCCGCACGGCTGAATCCTAGCGCAGCATCGCCATGTCTTAGGGCCCACTCCAGAAGCATTGCCCCTTTAAGGGAGAAGCTACGCGGGTGGGTGTGGCCGCGGCGCGCCTCCCCATTGGCCGGGGGGACACCTCCCCCTGGCGCGGCGTGGCGCGGCGCAGCGATGTGGCGCGGAGCTGCGGTGCGTGCGGTGCGGGCTGCCGGGAGTTCCCGGGCCGCTTCGGGGGCGGCGGCAGCGCAGCTCCGGCGATGGCTGGAGGGAGAGCTGGAGGGGATCCGCGGTGCCGGCACCTGGAAGAGCGAGAGAGTCATCGCCTCCCGCCAGGGCCCGCACCTCCGGCTGGCGGGTGGCGGAGCCGGTGCGTGCGGGACGGCGGGGGAAACCCTTGGGGCGTATGCCTGGTTCGACGCCTGTGCCTCGGTGTCTGTGTCTTCCCGCAGGGATCCTCAATTTCTGCGCCAACAACTACCTGGGACTCTCCAGCCACCCGCAGGTGATCCGCGCTGCCGTGCAGGCCCTGGAGGAGTTCGGTGCTGGGCTCAGCTCTGTTCGCTTCATCTGCGGCACTCAGGTACCGGGCACCTCTTGGCTTTAAAGCCGCTTGCCCTGCTTTTAGGGCCATGTTTCTGAGCACAATTAACTTCTCCCACGCACGCCTTTCCTGGATAATAGGTGGCTATTTTCTGCTGTCAGCAGCAGGCAAGCACGAACTTGCTCAATCCAAGCAGCGACGCTCACTTCTGTCCTCTATTTAGAGCATACACAAGGACCTGGAGGAGAAGATCGCACGCTTCCACCAGCGGGAGGATGCCATTCTCTATGCCAGCTGCTTCGATGCCAACGCTGGCATCTTTGAGGTTCGGAGTGCTTTGATTGCGCTGTGCAAGGAGGAGGGGAGTGTGTAGCTGATGAAACGGCCCTCAGTAAACCATAGGTGGAGAAGGGGAGGGAAGTGGAAAATTTTGCTGTGGCAGCTGCAGTCAAAGGCAACTTTGTCCCCTGCCTGGCAAAGGCTGTCAGGTTTTGATGAAGGGACACCCTGGAGTTCATAGAATCATAGAATCATACAGTAGTTGTGTTGGAAGGGACCTTAAAGGCTACCCAGTTCCAACCCCGTGCTGTGGGCAGGGCTGCCACCCACCAGCTCAGGCTGCTCAGGGCCCCATCCAGCTTGACCTGGAGCACCTTCAGGGATGGGGCACCCACAGCTGCTCTGGGCAACTGTGCCGGTGTCTCTTCGCCCTCAAAGCTGATCTAATCTGTTTGGCATGGGTAGGCTCTGCTGACCCCGGAGGATGCGGTGCTGTCAGATGAACTGAACCATGCCTCCATCATTGATGGGATCCGCCTCTGTAAGGCCAACAAGTACCGCTACAAGCATATGGACATGCATGACCTGGAGGCCAAACTGCAAGATGCACAGGTACCAGTGCTGTGCTCCACCCCGTGGCACAGCTGGGCAGTAACCAGCCCTGAAGGATGCACTCAGCCCTTTCCCGTCCCATAGAATCATAGATTCATCAAAGTTGGAAACGACCTCTAAGATCACCTAGTCTAACTATCAGCTTATCCCCACCATGCCCATTGACCATGTCCCTCAGTGCCACATCCACACAGTTCTGGAACACCTCCAGGGACAGTGACTGCACCACCTCCCTGGGCAGCCTGTGCCAGTGCAGCACCACTCTTTCTGAGAAGAAATTTTTCCTAATATCCAACCTGAACCTTCCTTGGAGCAACTTGAGGCTGTTACTTCTCGTCCTATCGCAGTTACCTGGGAGAAGAGGCCAACCCCCACTTTCCTACAACCTCCTTTCAGGTCATGGTAGAGAACGAGAGGAGTCATAGAGTTGTAGAGGCGTCCTTTTTGGTGGTCAGACAATGTGGGAAAGCAGCTGGCTTCTACAACTAACACCTTGTTTGCAACTCCATCTTGGTTCATTGTACCCATACTGTACAGCAGGTGGGGTAAGGGCTGCATTCCAGCCTCCTTCACCAGACCCGAGGTGATGTCCTTGCAGCATGTGGTTCTCTCCCACAGAAACACCGCCTACGGCTGGTGGCCACCGATGGTGCCTTCTCCATGGATGGTGACATCGCGCCTCTGCGGGAGATCTGCCAGCTGGCCCAGAAGTATGATGCCCTAGTCTTCATTGACGAGTGCCATGCCACGGGCTTCCTCGGTCCCAATGGCCGGTAAGGGGCTGCTTCACTCTTCACTGCTGTTAGGGACTCCCTTGGGTCTTGGGGGTTTTCTGGCATCACCTTGCACTGTTGTGAGTGCGCAATGTCTAGAGGAATAGAGAAGGGCTATTGAGTGCTTCATGAGGACCTAATGTCCATGTTGCTGTTGTCAAGAGAGCCAGTAGGGAGGCAAAATGCCATACCCTGGCTTGTCTTTTTAGGCTAGAAGACACAAAGCAGAAGAGCATATTGTATACATCCTGTTGGTTCCACCAGCGTAGACCTTGATGTGGGCACTGTGGACCTGTGTGCAAGTAGGGCAGTGTATTGGCGAAGTGCACAGCCAACCTCAAAGAATGTTGACTACACCATCTGTGTAACTGTTTTTCCTGGTATATTCGAGATGTGGCACATCAGAGCCTTGTGCAAGTCCTACATTCAAGAATCACAGTAGAGCTACTGCTCTGTTGAGACTATTCATAGAATCATTAAGGTTGGAAAAGATCACCAGGATCATCAACCACCAGCCTATCCCCACCATGCCCGCTGACCATGTCCCTCAGTGCCATATCCACACGGTTCTGGAACACCTCTGGGGATGGTGACCCCAGCACCTCCCTGGGCAGCCTGTGCCAGTTCTTCACTCATTCAGAGGAGAATTTTTTCGTAAAATCCAACCTGAACCTCCCCTAGTGCAACTTGAGGCTATTACCTCTCATCCTAAAACATTTGTGGGAACTTTGTGCACTCTTCCATCTGGAAGAGATGATGAACCCCTTCCTGTTACCTCAAGAAATCCCACCTTAGCCTCTCTGCAGGAGAAAGGAAAGGCAGTGCTTGGGCTGAAAGAGCACAGTGAAGTGTTTCTCCTTTACCAGAATGGGGGAGGCCAGATACCTGGCTTCCCCTTGAGGAAAAGAGCAGCATCACAAGTGCATGCTGGCATGGCTGATGATGTGACATTCTCTTTTCTGCAGGGGTACCGATGAGCTCCTGGGAGTGATGGATAAGGTCACCATTGTCAACTCTACCCTGGGAAAAGCTCTTGGAGGAGCAGCAGGTGAAGGCATTTCCTTGTCTGAGGCCCTCCATGCCCTAAAGAGATCCAATGCATGCTCTCCTTTTCCACTCATGGCATGAAGTCTGGGACTCTGCCACAGGGCCAAGGGAGGTCCTGCTGAGTTCTTGACTTCCCGATGGAGTTGCCCTTGAGGTCAAGGTGGACACTCTTGGTAAAAGACATCAGCTGTGATTTTTTTTTTTTTTAGGCCTGATCTGTGATAAAATTTCTTCTGCAGGGAACAAGTTGCCCGCTCTGCACAGGTCACCCTGGGTGTGCCTTGCCCATTTCCCTTTCCTCCCTCTGCAGGTGGGTACACAACAGGCCCCAAGCCCCTCATCGATTTGCTCCGCCAGCGATCCCGCCCCTACCTCTTCTCCAACAGTCTGCCCCCTGCCGTGGTGGGCTGCGCCTCCAAGGCCCTGGACCTGCTCATGGAAAGCAATGCCATTGCACAATCCATGGCTGCCAAGACCCAACGGTGAGGGGCCGTGCTTCTGCTCACCTCCTCCTCGTGTGCCTGTGTGCATGTCAGAGGCGAGATTTAGAATCGCACCCAGCCCTCAGTGGCCTGGGTTCTACTCATCCCCTTGTTCTCCTCACCAGGTTCAGGAGCAAGATGACAGCAGCCGGCTTCACCATCTCAGGGAAGGACCACCCCATCTGTCCTGTCATGCTGGGGGATGCCCGGCTGGCTACAGTGATGGCTGAGGACATGCTGAGCAGAGGTGAGCGGGGCAGGAAGCCCTGCATGCAGGAATGTAGCAATGGAAGCAGGGAGCCAGAAGCCTTTCTGTCACCCACTGTCACCTCAGCCTTCCCTCCTGGCCAGCTCCAGCTCTCCATGCTTTTCCTCTCCAGGCATTTACGTCATTGGCTTCAGCTACCCTGTGGTCCCCAAGGGCAAAGCCCGCATCCGGGTCCAAATCTCAGCCGTGCATAGCGACGAGGACATCAACCGCTGTGTGGAAGCCTTCATTGAGGTGGGACGGAAACACGGAGCGCTGCCTTGAGGGGCTGCCAGACTCAGCCCCTAGTGCCCTTCTGCCCACCACCAAGACAAGTGCCTGTGCCTGGGAGGCATGAGTGGCATGCTGCTCAACACAGGACCCTGAGGCATCACCTCTGGCTGTTGCACTGTGCTGCCAGCATCACCTGTAGCATTAAAGACTTCCTGCAGTGCAGTGGGTAGTTGTATGACTCTTGCTTTCTCATCCGGGAGTTGCTGCCGCTTTCTGTCCCCTTGTACTGTTAGGTATCCTCTGTGTAGCCTCCGTCAGGGCACTGAAGTGCTCCTCTCCCCTTCTGGAGGTGGAAATGTGATGCTGCTGGTCTGCCTGAGGTCATCTGATTCCTCAGTGCCCATCCTGCAGGTCCCCAAGTGTGACCCTACAGTAATTCCCCCACCAAGGCAGGAGGATTTCCCAGGTTGTGCATCAGCCCTTGGCTACCCGTGCCACCAGCAGCCAGTTAGGGAAGGGGCAAAGGTTTGCTTGCTTGGTGCTCAGGGCCAGCCCTAATGCTCTGCCCATTGCCCTCGCCATAGAATCATTTGAATTGGAAGGTACCCTTAAAGTCCATCTAGTCCAACTCCCCTGCAACAAACTGGGACACCTGCTGCTAGATGAGGGTGCTCAGAGCCCCTTCAGCCTGACCACAGGGCTCTCACCCTGAGAGCTGCCTCTCACCCACATGGCACAACCCAGCAGCTGGCCACGAGGCTTTACATCTGAGGCGAGGAGCAGAGCAGGTACAGAAACCTGTAATTCCCCTCCATCATGCACAATTTTCACGCAGCAGAGAACACGGAGCCAGCTGACAGCTCTGGATTTGTTCCCCCAAGCTGTGCTGGAGTGATGGTGATTTAGCACTCACGCAGACACATGCGGCTCCTGAGCATCAGGATGGCTTTATTTGAATCAAGGTGTGTGTCCTGTCACCATGCTCACCTGAGCGTGCTGCAGGGTGTGACCATGTCTGACCCAAACCAGAGCAATGGTTGCATGGCTGAAGGGGGCCGGAATGGAGACCAGGGTCCATGTGTAGAACAAGCTGCATCAAGTTAGGCTCCATGGCCATGCAAAAGTGAGAGATGAGCTCCTGGTTTTAAATGTGACACCGCTAAGAGCTCAAGGGAATGTTTGCCTGCCCTCTCTCACTGCTTCAAGGCCAAGCTCTGAGGCAGGCTGCGGGCTGCACAGCACCAGGAGCCGCAGCGCTGGGAAGGCACGTGGGTCAGGCTGGAAATGAATAGCACAGCTGCCACCGACCACAGGAGGTGCGGTAGCGCTTTGTTCCCAGTTAAACCCTCCAGCTTGTATTTTTTCAAGGCGTGGAGCTGGTTTGTAGCTCTTTATGGCTTTTAGACCAGAAAGCAGAGGGCTTTTTTTCTCGATGGGATGCGGAGGCAAGTGCTGCCTTTCCAAGCTGTGTTTCCTAGAATCACCCATCCCAGACGGATCCACCCCTGTCCTGGGCCGCCACCCTCTGCGTGATCGATACAGGGTAGGTGTGGGTTCCCCCATCACTCCTGTTGTGCATTAAGATATCAGACCAACCCATCCCATTCTCAGATGCATGCGGACACTTCCAGCCCTGGGCTCACACCTCCACCCACCCTCACTGTGCCACCACAGCCCAGTCACAAGCCTGCCCCTCTTCTAGCCCACCATGGTGACCACTCTGAAGTTCAACCCACCTCTCTCCGTGGCTTTGCTGCACCTCAGCTCTGCTCCCACCACCCTCAGAGGGGTCACAAGCATGGGCTGAGAGTTGGACTCAATGATCTTAGTGGTCTTTCCAATCTGAATGATTCTATGATTCTCAGGCCCACATCACCCCATCTTGGCCCAAGCCCCACTGGGATTCACACACAGCCAAATCCACCCCACGTCCTTCCCAACAATCAAACACCCATAGAGGCCTCCTTGGCTTTCAGGCCTTTATTTCTCATCCCTTCAGCGGCAGGAGCACTTGCAGGCCACTACCACGGGGTAGGGTATCTGCCGCCAGGCGCAGTGCGGGGGGCCGGGGGGCCGGGCAGCCCAGCAGTGCCAGGCCAGCAGTTTGAGATGAGTGAGCTGGGCTGGGCGGCAGGCCATGCCGGGGGGCCATGAGCAGTCGGGAGGGCCGGTCCTGCAGGCGGAGTGCCGCACCCAGCGGGGCCAGAAGACGGGCCCCAGGTCCACCCAGGTGGAGGTGAGGCGGCACGAGGCCCGCTCCACCAGCCAGCGCCGCAGAGGCCGCGCCATGTCAGCAGGCAGCTCAGGAGGCAGCTCCATCCCCTCCACCTCCCTCCACAGCTTGCGGCGGTACCGCCCGCTGCCCTCCGCCAGCTCCCGGCTCATGGTCTCCAGATCCTCCTTGGCGCTGAGGTTGCGGCCTAGCGGCTCCTCGGCTGACATCCAGAAGGGGTCGAAGGCTGGGCCCAGCAGCCGGCGCAGCCGGCCGGGCCGCAGGTGGCGAGGTTTGGGAGCATAGTGGTAATCCTCGGGGGAGAGCGAGAGGCTGTAGGGCCGCACTGGGGCCGAGGGGCGGCCACGCAGCAGGCGGGCAGTAGGGTCGGAGGTGCCAAATGGCGGTGGGAGTGGGTCCCGGGGGTCCTCCAGCGATGTTGGCAGGCTGGTGGCACGCAGCGGCAGTGGCAGCAGGCAGAGGAATAGCAGGAGGCAGCAGCGGAGGCCCTGCATGGCGAGTGGTGCTGTGGGATGTGGCAGGCGGCCACGTGCCCTGGGTTATCGGCGCGTCCCGAGCATAGCCTTCCCCTTTTCCTTGGTTGTGGATGATGATACCCGTCTGCCTGCCCACCCGCCCGCCTGCATGGGGATGCTTTGCTCCCTGCTGACATCAGGGGTGTCGCGGAGCCTCCCACCAGGCTGAGGTGTGAGATGGGGCAGGAGGACCCCACTTCTGCCTCTTTTTTCCCCAACATACCTCCACCTGTGCTGCCCCTGGGAGAACAGGTTGCCATGGAGGGGTAGAATCCAATGCCTCCTTCTCCTCCTCCCCATCCTGCCCCATGACTCTGCTTGAAGAGGCACCCAGGACCTTCCCAGTGAAGGGAAGGTGGCGGCTTTCAGGTCTTGCTGAGAAAGGACCACCAAATTACACTCATCCCCAGCGCAGGGACATGTCCCGTCCCAGCAGGGCGGCTGGGCAGGGGTGGGAGGGCTGTGTGAGTTACAGTTGTTTCTTATAGTCACATCAGCCAGAGCACACACTGTCCCAGGTGGTGATAACAAAGCTGGATCTCTGGAGGTGCCCTCACTGGACAGCCTGTCCTCCCTCTCCAGGGAGGGAAATGCTGGTGAGAGGTCAGACCTGCACTAGACAGAGAACAAAGCCTGCTTCACCCTCCATCCCCAGGTCTGAGACTTGATCTGCCCTGTGCTATAGCACTTTTTGCCATGCTGCTAGCAATTAATTAATAACAGCTAAAAACAGCAACTAATTGCTCATTCTCCACAGGGCTTAGACCCGTATCCCAAGGATGAGGTAGGGGTCTGGCAGGCTGGGACATCCATGTTCCCAGGAAATGTTGGGAAACGCATCCTATTCACATAGAGGTGGCAGATCTGTGGGATCCTGCCCACCTCCATCCCCCCATCCTCGCTGTCCCCTCCTCAGTGGAAGCAGCTGAACCCAAAGGAAGGCTGGGAAGAGAGGAGTTAACTCCAAACCCAACCTCAGTGAGAGGGGAAAAAAAAATACAGAGAGAGATCAATGGATCAGCAGCTAAAGCAGAAGGAGGGAAAAGGAGGGGAGAGGGAGAGAGAACGTGTGAGGAGCTCCAGAAGGAGAGAGCTGAGTGCGAGAGCGAGAAGGGGGAGCAGGGGGACAGGGGATGCAGCAGAGCGTCAGGCATTGACGTTCTCCCTGCACTGCGTGAAGAAACTGTCAGTGTCCCAAATCCTGCTGATGAGCGGCTGCCTTCTCCTCACTGCTGCTGCCCAGGCTTTTCTGGTGGTCTCCCCAGAGCAAGCGGAGAAGCTGCAGGCCTTTCCTTGCAAAGGTGAGTGCCGGCTTCCTAAGCCTTGGGATGAGCCCAGAGCTGCCCCACAGCCTATGTGCAAGGGGTGTGCCCAGAGGGAGACTGCAGCCTTCTGCTTGTGCAAGAAGGACCCCCAGGGCCAGGACAGAGGAGCTGGGCACTCACCAGTGGGACAGAGGGGAGTGCAGAGGCAGGGAAGAGTTTTCAGCGCTGTATAGAACATGCTGGGAAGAAGTGGCATGAGCAGAGAAATGGGGGAGTGTGGGGTGAAAGAGCTTGCATGACCTAAAAAGAGTTAATTGCATGTCAACAGTTGCTAGATAACGGTGCCTTTCCATCTTGACTGCTGCTCAGTGAAGGACAATTTGTTCTAATGATAGAACAATAGGGCAAAGGCTCATTAGGAGATAGGGTGTTTACGCTCCTTGTCTGTGTGTGGTGGTACTCAGTGCTGGAGGAAGTTTGGCAGCAAATCACAGCACCCTGCTCCTTGAGCTTTTGGGATAAATCTCTCCTTTGTGATGACTATCGCGCTGTGTTTTGGGCAGCTCCAAGGTCTGCCCCCCGTTCTCTCCCACATCACAGGGAGAGATGCAGAGCTGCACAAAAAGCAGATCAGTTGGAGAATGTAAGTGAGTACTGATAGAGGCCAGGGACAAGACAGGACCCAGCAGCCAAATTCCCCTTGCCTGCACCAACCATAGGGTCAACAAAGCCCCAAACCCACAGACCAAACACATCCCATCTGCTTTTCTCAGAGACCCTTTGAACTCTGAATTGGAAACAATTAAATATGATACAGTACAATACAGATTGTTTTCCCCACTGCCCACACTGCTAATTTAGCCACCACCATCCAGCCCATGACCTCCTATCAGCATCGGGATAACTGTCCTTAGTCACAAGTCCACTGTGTAAAGCAGCTGCTGCAAGCAGAGCAAGGAGCAGTCACCTGTAGGGTGGAGATGGCACCCTCATGAGTATGGCACAGTGCTTCTGCTGTAGGGATCCTGCTGCTGGAGCTGTCTCAGCCCCATGTTCAGGGTGTCCATCCCTCTCAAGCCCCCCTTCCCTATGTCCTTGCAGCCCTGGCTGAGCCCAGTTGAGCATCAGCTGGGATGAAGATTTGAAATCCTGAGGTTCAGCAGCATGTTGTATGTAGAAGGAATGCAGGGGAGGCCAAGCTGTGAAGCAGGGGGTCTTCCAGGAGGCTGGGAGGACAGCAGACACTGTGGTGGGGATGTGGATCTGGGCTGTCTCTCTCTACACACAGGGTCCCACTGTTGGATGGGGAGAGATGCCAGGGGGCTGGAATGCCTCCTCAGACAGCCCGGAGCTGCCAGCTGCAGGGATCATTGTGCCCGTCATCTTCTCCCTCATCTTTCTTCTGGGCACTGTGGGGAATGGACTGGTGCTGGCCGTGCTGCTGCGGAATGGCCAAGTGAAGTACACCACCACCAACCTCTTCATCCTCAACCTGGCCATGGCCGACCTGTGTTTCATCATTTGCTGTGTCCCCTTCCAAGCCACCATTTACACCCTGGATGGGTGGCTCTTTGGGGCCTTTGCCTGCAAGACTGTTCATTTCCTGATCTACCTCACCATGTACGCCAGCAGCTTCACCCTGGCCACAGTTTCCATTGACAGGCAAGTGTCCCCTCTACGTTGAGTCCCTCAGCTCAGGGACAATGTGTTTGCCACCCTTAAGTTAAGAGGTAAGAGAAAGTCCAGCCTCTACCCTACTGGGCCTCCTGTAAGGAGCAGACAGGGTCACCCTAGTGGCAGGACCAGCAGATCCATCTTCCCACTGTTACTCCACAGCTCCCATGCCTTCTCCCAACTCCCAGCCAAGCTCTTGGCCTAGTTATCCTGTCCTTTCTCTTCCTTACTTGGGCAGAAGGGTTGCAGGCATGCATTCAGGCTTGTGTCCACCATGCAAAGCCAAGAATGCCAAAGCCCCAGGAAGCAACACACCAGAGGAGAAACAGGTAGCTCTCTGTGTCCTATTTCAGTCCCCTTCCCTGACTGAAGAGGCACGCTGCTTGCCCTTCCTGAGCTAGCACAGCAGTGCAGTCAGTGGAGATCCCAGATCCCATGTTGGGATGACCCCGTTCTCACCGTAATCCCCCTTCCCAAGAGGTGAGGAGGAGGAGAGATAGGTGGCTGCATGGGAATGGGTGCACAGATGGCAGCTTCATGGGGCAGGAGGACAATGAGACATCTCACCCACATTGTGTTGGGTCTCTCCTTCCCCTCCCCACCAGATACCTGGCCATCCGCTATCCACTGAAGTCCCGGGATCTTCGCACTACCCAAAATGCAGGAGTGGCTATTGTAGTGATCTGGTTGCTGTCACTATTCTTTGCGGGACCTTACCTCAGTTACTACCAGATTGTCCATTACCATGGGGTGCCCGTCTGCATCCCCATCTGGGAGGACCAACGAAGAAAGATTCTGGACATCCTCACGTTTGTGGTTGGATACCTCTTACCCGTGACTGTAGTGAGCCTGGCATACGCCAGGACCATCAAGTTCCTGTGGACCTCTGTAGACCCTATAGAGAGGATCTCAGAGTCCCGGAAGTCCAAACGTAAGGTCACCAAGATGATTGTGGCTGTGGCCATCCTGTTCTGCCTCTGCTGGCTTCCACACCATCTGGTTATCCTGTGCTTCTGGTTTGGCCACTTCCCCTTCAACCGAGCCACTTACGCCTGCCGCCTTGCTTCCCACTGCCTTTCGTATGCCAATTCCTGCCTCAACCCAATCGTCTATGCGCTTGTCTCCAAGCATTTCCGAAAGCGTTTCAAGCAGGTCTTCACTTGCCTCTTCTTCCAGAACAAGAGCAGGAAGAAGAGAATTGGAAATAAAGTCCATATGGTCACTGTGGGCAAAGGTTTCACCAACAGCACTGGAGGCTTCTACAGGGGTAACACTGAGTTGTCTCAGGTCCCAAAGGAGAACAGTAGGAAGAGGAACCCTGAAGGTGCCAACCATGCCAGAGCATGGACTCACCAGCTACAAGAAGTTCAGAAGGAGCTGCTGGAGGAGGAAAGCTTGGTAACAGCTGGCCATCCCCTATCCAAGACCCCTCCAAGAAGGCTTCAAGAGCGTCTGAGTGTTGATTACAAATGAGCAAACCTGTCTAAGAATGGGACCATTGTAATCCACCTTACCAATGCAGAACAGAGGGACATGTTAATGTGATGCCATTTCTCATTGTCCAGGGGCAGTCCAAGTCCACCTCCCGTTCTCTAGCTCCTGCATCCATGGCTTCTCTGCAGCTCAAAGGGGAAAGGATCATCAGTCCAGTCTCTTCCCTCAGCCCTGCCCTTCCAGAAGTACTCAATGGAGGAGGCTTCCTAGAGCTCTGCCCTGCTTGGCTTTTGATAACGCAATCAGATCCTGCAGGACACTGTCCACTTCCTTGTGCTGCTTGCAGTTCTGAAATGTTTCCTGGTGGTTATCCTCAGTTCTTCCTAAGCAACCCCCACAAACCCTCCTCCCACCACGTTGTTCCATCTGATAAAGCTTTGTTTAATTTCTGTTTGCCTTTTGCAAATTCCTGAAGGACCACTGCCTCCTCTTTGTTCTTTATGCGGAGTTTCATCCCTTCCTTCTCAGGCTGTTGCTCTCTGAGCAGAGATGTAATTCGGCGGTATTAGCCCTGTTTGTGTGTTTTACTGACTTGCCAAGATAATCTTTTCCATGAAATGAAAATTGCGATTGCACTCGTGTGCACTTGGCTTAATCTTAAATCCTCACTGTTCCTTTCTATGTGGTGGAGAGAGCTTCCGGGAGGATGAAAGGCCACCACCACTCAATGGGTTGGAACATCTTCCACAGCATTCATCACTGCAGGATTGCTGCGGGACTGATGTCCTCCTGGGAGCACAATTTCCCATTTGTTGCTCCTCATTGGCCACCTTGCCTTGAGCAGCCATGGAAGAGCCTTTGGTTGCAGTAGCAGCTGAATGACACCCTGTAGTATGGCAGAGTGTCTTCCCAATCCTGACCTTGGGAAGAATAGGAACTGCTTTGGAGATGAGGGGGCAGGAAATCACGTTCACCAGAGAGTGCTGGAATTTTCCCCTTTCTTGTCCTGAATAAACCCCAGCAATTTCCTTCCCCTGGTATGTTCGATGTGTGCTGAATGCAAACTCTGCCAGTCCAGCATGGACTGCTGGAGGCTGTATAAGCTGGTGGGGGTCCTTCATGGGGACAGAAAGCAGTGGTGAGATGGTAGGGCAGAGGGGCAAGGAGCAGAAGGGAAGACATGCAGGCACACAGCAAGTGTATGCATGGAGATAACCCTCCCAGCAAAGCCCTGTGGGAAGAGATGTGAGGACCAAATGCTGCAGCACTCTGTAGGCTTTGGGAAATCTGCAGGGAGCGCACTGCTCACTTCATAGCTAATTCATACCGAGGGAGTAATGCTGGGAGCCCCAGCTGGCAGAGAGGAGCCATTTCCTGCCAGCCCACTGCCAGCCGCCTCTGCCAAATGCTAAATTACTGGAGGCAGCGCAGCCCAGTCAGCACTGTCCTGAGCTGCACAGACACTGTCCTTGCTTGCCCCATGCACGGTGAGACCTTTGATAAGCAGCTGGAAGCTGCAGTGTCAGGTGAAGAGCTTACAGCCCTCTCCTTGTCCTTTGACACTCTCAGAGCTACGGGCACAATACGGCAGGGATGGAAGGACACGTAACAATGGGAACATAGCTTTGCAGAGCCCTGCTGTGCACAAGCCATGCAGCAGAGCTACAAGCCTTTCTTATCCCTCTTCTCTTGCCCTCCCCTACTCCTGCTTGCGTGATTCTCCCCTTATTGCTTGCCCTGCTTGCTTGTCAAACTCCCAGGTGACGTGGCACTTCAATCTGTGCTGACGCTGTTGCACAGCTCAGCAGCAAGAACACCGCTTTCCCACACTGGAGCCAACCCAGTTGCTGCAGTGGGGATTGTTTTTCTTTTCACATTCAAGCACTTGATGTTGTTTTCTGCACCTTGAACCTCCCACACCTCTCGTCATGCTGGAATATCTACATCATTTCTAGAACTGTGGCTGCATTTCACAGCATTGGAGAGAGAAGGGAATAGCAGTCCGGAGTGGTGATTCTCTGACCCTGCTCCCTGCTAATAAAGGGTGAATCCTAAATAACATGGGACACAAGAGGACAGGGGAAACCTGGGGAGAAAGCATATTTAGCACAGCAAGCCTCTGCAAGCCCTGGCTCCCATTCGTTTGTTCTGTCTGGGCCTAAGAGCCTGCATTTTTGGGGAGCGCGTGAGCAGGAGGCCTGATATCCAAGAGGGAATTCCATTCTGGCCAGTAACAGCACACATGTTCCAACTGGTCCAACAGCTTAAAGGCAGAGGCAAAGAAAAGGTATTACGTCCTTGACATGAAGCTGTCACTAATTAAGGTCAAAGGAGCTTGAATGCTGTTCTCAGCACAGCCTCCCCTCCAGACTGATTAGCAATCAGCAGTCTCTGCTCCCAGCTTTTCAGCATAATTAATGATTACTTGTCATCACTCAGACTGATGAGCTCGGCTTTAAACTTGCAGGGGATGCCACACCTGGGACATGCTGAGCGTGGGGCAGCAGGGATGGGAGCAGGGAGGGCAGATCCAATAGAAGAAGGAAAAAAGGGTGGTTGAAGAGCCCCTAGGTGAGCTGCTATTTGCCATATCTCCTTTATCAGCTTCCTAATCAAAACTGCTGACTCTTCCACCTTGTCATCCTCTGGCCCTGAGCTGCCTGGGGCTGCTCTCCCACGCTGCCCTGGTGCGGTGTACGAAGAAAGCATCTTACTGCCAGTACCTTTCTGTGATGGAGGAGATGAAACCCATCTCACTCACTGAATGAGCAGAGGAAGCAGATGAAAGGCTGGAAGGTTTGCAGGGACGCTTCATGGTGCTTCCTTAGCAGCACAGAGGATAATTACTGTGATGGATTTGGAGTCTGCTAGAGAGGCAAAAGTGAAGAAAGTAATGGAGTTCAGATGCTGGCTTGATACCCTGGAGCTTAATTATGTCAACTGCTGAAGACTGAAAGGCGATGGATTTGTGGTGTTTGTGCATACTGCAGCACACTTTGCATTCACCAGCGTGGGCGAGCAGCTGCTGCAGAGAAAGGCCTTTTGCTTAACAACAGGACTTTGCTTAACATCCAGGACAGTTTACCCAGAGGTTTGTACACAGCTATTGCTTCTGCCGTGAGCCCTTACTTGCTTGGAAGAGCCAGATCCTTCGCCTGGCTGGCTTTGTCTGTGTCTTACAGCACTTAGTGAGCTGTTAGTGCACTTAGTGCAATGCTGCGGGGCTGGAGCTCGCTGCTGGGCTCAGTGGCTGTGGGTTCAGCATGTCGCTGCAGAGCCATGCTGGGGATGAAGAGGGGAACAGAAGGCATGTGGAGGACAGGAGGTGGTGAGCAAGACCTTGAGTCAAGTCCTGTCTGCCAGAGAGTGCTGGCACTGTGGCCCAGAGGGGGACCCAAAGCATGGTGCTTAGCAGTGTAAGGCAAGGGAAAAGGGGAGATTGGACTAAGAGTAACGTCAACATAAATAGCAGAGGGAACAGTGGTGGTGTTTGCATTGTTACTGCAACAGACACCTCTGGAATAGACTGAAAGCAAGGGATACACTGCTGCCTGCAGCACCCCCACCTTTCCACTCCAAGCATACAGTCAAGAGCAGTAATGAAAAACTCCAGCACCAGGCATAACAAAGACTTGAAGAGTTGATGTCCTGAGCACTCAAGCTAAAAGCTTAGCTCTAAGTCTCAGTTAAGTGTGTTCCTGGTTGCAAGGAAAGCTTCCAAGCTGCATCTAGTTTGCAGACAGCAGCAGCAGCCAAGGCAACTGCAATGATAAGAGCACCTCAGCCACCTGCTCTTTGGCACCTTAATGGTCTCCTCAGCAACAAGGTTGTTGACTGCAAAAGCACTGACTGCCAAGTGTACATGGACACCAAGGTGAGGCTGACACAGGGAGAGAAAGTCAGGACAGGCTGGACACAGAGGTCACCTGCTCCTCACCCACAGACAACATTATAAAGCCCCCTGCCCAGCTGTTGAGGGGTTGAGGTGCTGGGGAGGAGCATCTCTTCACAGTGCAGACACTTTTCTGGGCACAGGGCAAGGCATGGGTGCAAGCACCTTCTTCCCACCAGCTCCATACTTAACCAGGAGCTTTCCCTCTTCACACAGCACGCCATCTCCCACCTAGAAGCAATCCCCCCTGAGATTCTCTTTTCCTCTGTTTGTACAGTATCACAGCAACTAACTAGATTTTTAAGTTTGGATTTCTTGGCTGTAGGAGCCAAGATCAGAAGGTGAGTCAGCAGCTGTGTACCTTGGTCTGCAAACAGACTGGTGTTTGAATTCAAACAATTTTGTGTTGTCACTTCCAATTTCAGTACTGCAGTCGGGAGTAGCAGTTACTGAACCTGATGCTGTGCCCAGGTCCTGGAACACAGGTAAAGAGGAGTGAGCTGCTCTGAAAAGAGTGAACTGGACAGGGAGTTCGAAAAAGGCTGACAGGATTTTATTGAAGTTTGAAATACAAAAAGGTCAGATTTTCTCCCACCCCCTCAATATCCTTCCCATCCAGCACATTGTAACAAAGTACCAGCATTCACAGTGACAGCCCCAGCGGGCACAGCTTCCAGCACATCTACAACAATGCGTATTCTGATATCTCAGCTTTGAACAAGGAGGTCCAGTTAGCCTTCTCCTGGGTAAGAAGCCAGATATTAGAGAACATGTCTCTGAAGAATATCCCAAATAATGGCTGTTAATATGATTAAGCTGAACCCTTGTCAACGGTTTACGGGCGTTCGGCCCGGTTCCGTGACGAAGGGGACGGGGGACCCACGGGCCCACGCCCTGGGAAAAGGGGATAATGGTAAGGAGATGGCCCTGAGAGCAAAGAACAGCGGCAACAATCTGAGGAGGAACAAACTAATTTACTAAATAAGATATCGGAATGCAAAACAACACACTATAATACAACATAATTACAATTTAAGCTGATAAATCCAATACAGAGAGAGAGAATGTCCCAAAAATCAAGGTAGGCCTTACTCTACTACCGACGATAAGACAGCTGGAGAGCGAGGTGCTGCCAAGATGAGAGATGGCAGAAAAAAAGGAACGAGGTCTCGTGATCTGCAAGTTTTTATACTGCGAGCTTTTATCTTTTCCCTCCAGCTGGAAAATGGTAAAGGAGGAGAAAAGTACTGTGGGGAATATAGTAGTCCTTCTCTTCTGAGAACCAGGTACATTCGCTACATGATGTTATGATGTGGAATACCAGTAACCGAAAATCACAAAACCATGACAACCCTAAAGAACTGACACCCCAAAGCAGTGATTCCTAACCTGTGGATGCATGTTGCTACCAGCACATCATGTCATTTAGGTGGGCACACAGGTGGGAACTGCAGCATATTTTCTTGTCTCCCTGCTACTGTTCATGCCCCATCTCCAAGACTTCACAGATCCCTGCTTCGAAACAAAACTACCATGTCTTTGTTACTAACCACAGCGGGGCAGAAACAAGAGTAGCAAGGGTGATTCCCTGCATCACTCCGGGCTCCCAGCAGAGGTCGTTACTCATTCCTCAGGCTGAACTTCAGACCCCGGAGTAGAGCATCTCCACAAGCAAGAAATGCAGGATGAGTGTCAGTCAGTTCTGGGTCTGGTGTGGCTAAGGCAGCTGCAAATCCACCTCCACCCTAGCCCAACGATGTGGGGCACCTCCTGTTGCTACTGGACCTCCAGCCTGAAACAGCTAGTAGCGACAAACAGCAAAGTCACTTAGGATGACTTTGGTGTTTTTTTTCCAAATAAAATGTAGCTGTGTGCCTAAAACCGTGCTAGGATTAAGTCATTCCCTAACCCTTATCATTGCACCAGGGTAGCTCTGACCTGATGCCTACCTGGGTATTCTTCACAAGCGTTTCACTCTAAGGTTTAAGCATTGACTTTTGGCAGCGTTTTACAAACCAGGCCCAGTGGAACCTGTTGGTCTGATTACAAGCACTGTATCCCATACCTAACCTGCCAGAAACTCTGCAGGCTCTGGGGAAGTTTAGGATTAAGTCTCGGTGCATGCTTCCTAAGGCAGTATGTTTGCTCAGCTGCTACCACACAGAGTTAAGTACGTGTTATTCCTACAGCACAAAGCCTTCTGTTGTCCAAGATGCCCACTTCCCACCCCCCCATGCAGTTTAGTGGCAAAAGATGCCAGTTCCAAGCAGACAGATCTGTGATGCTGGCAATTATCCATGGCATTAGCCACCACCTACACTGAACTGGAGTGCTAAGGAGAAGGCAGAATACCTCTCCTCTGGAAGGGGTACCCTATTCAGTGCCAGCCTATTTAGTTTTTTTTCCCCCAAAGTCTCAGCTGCAGCACTCTCTTGTCCAAATCCTACTGCCCCTTCTTGAGGCAACCATGGCAGCACCCTCAGGGCCTGCAATGTTTATTCAGTGATCTGGGATGTAGGCCTTCTTCTCTAAGGCTTCTCCTTCCGGATCAGAGAGATGACTTGGAAGCCCGTTACCTCTTCTCCATCTGCATCTGCAGGCTGAGCGATGTGAAGCTGGCCAGGAGGTCTGTAACCTCATCCACCTGTCAGAAGAATACAGTTGGCCATCAGGCACAGGAATGTAGCTGTCCACCACAAGAAACCCCCATGCAGCAGGGACCTCTCTTCCACCAGGATCACCAGTAATGCCCAAGCTGAGTGTATGCAACAACTCCTGGTTCCACAATCATGCTCAAACAAGCCCTTATCTAAGGCAAAACGAGCTTTTCACCTTTCCTCAGGAGGCTGATGTTTGAACTCTACCTCAGACAATACAGCCAGCCCTTAAATAGAAGCGTGTTGACGCAGTACCCAGAACTCAACAATGAGTATTTGTGCTACCTTCTGGCCTTAAAATGATCATGCTCTCAGTCAATCTGATCTTCAATTTATCTGCTGAGCTGCTAGGCACAGCAAAATGCAGAAATTGTTAAACTCCAAACAAAAGAGTCATCATCTATCCTGGCTACTTCACCCAGCAACAACACATCCACAAGCATGTTTTCAATGTCACCTTGTTTATGTAGCTGAATTCTCCTGAACACAGAAGTCACAGCAGAAATAGGTGAGTCATCGTAGCTCAGCACTACCTACCTGCTCCTTTGTGCTGGTCATCTGTAGTTTAGAGCAGAGGTCATCCAGCTGTTCCTTTTGCTCATGCCTCCCCAGACGGTCCAGGTACTCCCGCAACATCTGGATAATCTGAAGCCAACGGGCATAAAAGGAAACATCAGCCAGCAGCATCAGGCTGCAGTGTTTTTACAGGAAGAGAAGCTAAACCGCCAAGCTCAGCCTTGATGCTGAGGTACGTGGCAGAGCACATGATCCATAGAAAATAGCACATGCAAAGCGACCGGAGAGCACTAAAGGTATTATCAGAGGCCAGCGAGTCACCAGAGGTGTCCATCAGCCACAGGCAGACCAATTATGCTTCTTTTGTGTGGTTTTAGACCAGGAGAGAGAAGCTCAGCTGAAGAAGTACAAAGTGTAGGCTTGCCAAGAAAACACAAGCTTTTCTTCATGGCCAGCTGGCTTCCCTCACTGTGAGGAGCAGGGACTTCCCACTCCCGCAGGTTCTGCTTGTGCATGAAGAATGAAAACCCTTATGGCTATTCTGTGGTTCCTGAAGCAAAGCCCACACCTCACGTATGTGACTGCTTTACTCTCCCATGCCCCCACATATGAGAGCAGTGCGGGCTGCACTGGGAATGCCCCACAAAATAGAGTCCCTGCTGAAGTGTGTGCCACAGCTACAACTCCATGCTGTGGTTCCTCTCCTGCCACACAGCATCTGTCTTACACAGTAGCTGAAGAAAAAAGAGTGCCCCATACACCCTGAGAAATAAGACATTCAATGCTTGGCCTACCACAGACAAGAAAAGTCACAAAAAAATCCAGAGCAGTAGTTGGAAAAATGAATGTCTCTGAAAACAGAAGGAAAAAGCCAAACTTTCCCCAGAGAAGCTAAAAGCCTAGAGACAGGTATTTAAAACAGCTGCTAAATGATCTTTGACCGAAAGGATACAGGAGACTGTCAGAGGCTGTAAAGCTTTACCAGAACACGGGACTGTTAGTTTTACCTGCTTCACTTCAAGGCGTACGGCCTCCAGGCTGTGGGAGATTCCTTCCTGTAAGATGTTGAGCTTTGACTTAGCAAGGTGCAGCGGGGTTCTGCCAGCTCGATCCAAGGCATCGACTCTGGCCCCTGCAAATGCATGAGCAAGGGCAGAAAGGGAGGTGTGTCTTAAAGACTTAGTGTTCCCAGGGAAGATTGACAGGGGCAGGGCAGGAAAGGGACAGGTAGTAAATGTTATAGAGGAAATGTTACCTCCGCGCAGCAGTGTGGTGATGACGGGAACGTGGTTCGTGCAGGCAGCTGGGGAGGGAAAACACAGGACACACAGCTCAGAGGTACTAGCAAACAACAAAGGAGTTTCTGCTCAACAGCCCCACTGTTAAGCATAACCTCATGCTCTGGCCTGGGTACTTTTGCTAGAACACATCTCATACTCCTCAGGGCTGGCAGAAGGAAGGAAATGGATCTTCTCAAACTCTGACCCTTAAGCCCTCCTGAGGGGTGATGTGAATAAAATGCTAAGGAATCATAAGTCCTTAAAGCTGGGGATGCTTAGTATTATGCACCGGGAAAAAGGAAGATGCAGAGGAAAAATAGTATGTAGTGGTCACCTCATCTCTCTGCATGCAAAGCTCATCTGACTGGCACTTACCCAGGTGTAAGGGAGTGTTTCCCAGCCCGTCTCTCTGGTTTGGGTCAGCCCCGTGGTCCAGAAGCAGTTGCACTGGAAGCAATAACACAGAACCATGTTAGCACCTTCCCTCTGCCTCACTGACCACACCTTACTAGTGAAAGAAGCTTTGTTTGGCAGCACATCACTGAGCCAGAGATCCATGTGGCAGCCAGCAGGCTGCACAAGGGATGCTTCTGTTCAGCTCATGCAGACACGAAATGGAAAATAAAGAACATCCTCTGTAATCTCTGCTATGGACAAGCTGGATCCCCTTCCCACTCACCAATGTGATCGTTGCCATTGCAGGAGGCAAAGTGCAGGGCTGTCCGGCCTTTGTCATCCGCAGCACAGGGGTCAGTTCCATCCTCCAGGAGTTGCTGCACTGACAGTGTCAAGGAGGAAAAGGATGCAAGTAAGTTGAAGGGACACCTGATCAGAAAGAGGTGATGCTACTACCAGTTCTGCAGGCAAATATGGACTCTGCCCATGGTCAGAGCTCACAAATGACTGCATCCGTCAGTTCAAGAAACAAAGTGTACTGTGGAGTTGGAGGGTAAAGCATGACAGACAGCCCCCCTCCACCCCACTATGACATGTCAGGGGTTTATACAAGTCAGATCAGTTTCCAATTGTTCACAACACGGTCTGATGAATAGTTGGGCCAGCACAACTGAGAGAACAGTACAGACAAAGAAGGAACAACGACAGGGGGCAAAGAACATAAGCCAGTGTTGCTGCTGAATACTTAGTATCAAAACCCAACTAGTCTACTGTACAGAGAAGTACAGAGAGTCACAGAGAGGCCATGAATCACTGTGAGAGGCAGATGTGAGGCTGGCCAGGGCTCTGATCCGTGTCATACCGTCAGTCGTCACACGTGGCATGCCTTAGAATCATAGAACTGCAGAATACCCTGAGTTGGAAGGGATTCATCGAGTTCAACTTCTGGCTCCACACAAGACTACCCAAATATCAGACCGTACATTTGAGATCAGACACGCTTGGATCATCACAACTTTTCCATCTTGCTGCAAGACTACTTTCCTGCTGCAGACAAGCGGGCAAAAGTTACATACCAAAAAGCTGGAATAACAGCAAGTTGTTAATTTAGCCTGAGGCAGCTGGACAACCAGCACTACGAATCCGATGCAGCAAAAAAATCAGTATTACAATCAGCCTCGCTCTGCTCAGACAATGGAACAAAAGGCTTGAGAAAAGCAACTTCTAGATCTGCAGCACCTAAAGCACTATTTCTGCAAACTATCTGCACCTTCCTCCTCCTTGTCCTCTGCTGAAACAAAGGACTTTGACAAACTGCCCTCCCAGGAAGCGGTCCCATGTCAGGTTGGCAGAAGTCTCACCTGTGTCCAGGTCATTGCCATTGGCAGCCTCACGCAGCCTCTTCAGAGCTGTGGAGGAAAGAAAGCCATTACTGGGAAATACGGAGGAGGAAAGGGAAAGGGAAGGGGGAAGGCCGCTCACCGTGGGTCTCCTTGCCCGTAGGCCCCAGGCGGCGGTGGAGGCGGGTGGCCCTACGCAGGCGGCGGGCCGGGATCTTGCCGGCGGGCTCCTCCCGCTGCCACAGGACGTGCAGGTAGCCGAGGGGAGCTCCCGTCGCCCCTCCCAGCGCCATCCCGCCTCCCAGCGCCGGCTCCGACTCCGTCCCCGCAGCGGACTCGGCCGCGGCCCCGCTACCGCCCTCCATTCCCTTACGGGCCGGGCCGGGCCGGGCCGGGCCGGGCCGGGCCGCTCAGGGTGCGAGGAGAGGGGCGGGAAGGGTCGTCGCTGTAGCAACGCCCCGCTCGACCAATCAGAGTCACCTCAACTCAGCGAGTACAGCCAATGGGATGGAAAGGAGGCGAGAAAAGAGGCGGTGCCCAGGGTGAGCTGACGGGCAGGCAGCTTCTCCAATCAGAGAGAAAAAACGCTGAGGACAGGCAGTCATTTTAACCAATAGAAAGGCTGAACAGCCTCTCCGCCGCCGTAGCATTTTCCGGCCGGCCGCCCAGAGCGTGCCTCTTGGTCCCGCCCCTTCTTCCTGGCTGCCCAGGGTCCGCGCCGCGCCATGGCCTACCCGGGGGAGGACTACGACAACGATGTGCGGGCGGGGTCCGGGGTGCTGGGGAGGGGGTGGGGTGCGTCTGCGGATCGAGTTCGGGCTCGTCGCCGTAACCTCGCTGGCTCGTCTCTCCACAGGCCGCCTACGATCCGTACGCCTACTCCAACGACTATGACATGCACACGGGTGAGTGCACGCCTGGGCCGCTCCGCGGGACGGGGGCTGTAGGCCTCGAGCCCACACGGCGCCTCTCTCCCCTCAGGAGACCCGAAGCAGGACCTGGCCTACGAGCGGCAGTACGAGCAGCAGACCTACCAGGTGATCCCCGAGGTGATCAAGAACTTCATCCAGTATTTCCACAAGACCGTGTCCGACCTCATCGACCAGAAGGTGTACGAGCTCCAGGCCAGCCGTGTCTCCAGTGATGTCATTGACCAGAAGGTGTATGAGATCCAGGACATCTATGAGAACAGGTGCAGGGCTATTCTCGCGGGGAGGGGAATCGCTGTTTAAAATGTGATGAGAGTGCTCCCAGCCCGTAAAAGGAAACACTGGCATTCTCCTTCCAAACTGTGAACTTCTTTAAAATAGTCTGAGGCTTCAATTGATCACTGAGGAAAAAAAAGTTATGTTTCTGGGTTATTAGTGTAACATAAATCTATGTGGATTGTGACGTGTCTGAAAGAAAGTACTGGTCTTATATGCTGGCAGCAAAAAGTGACCTCCACATATATCAGTTAGATGTTGTACTGAAGGACATGGTTTAGTGGGAAACAGCGGTGGTAGGGGGACGGTTGGACTGGATGGTGTTAGAGGTCTTTTCCAGCCTTTGTGATTCTATGATTCCATAATCCCTGCAGATATTCCTTATCTTGCTTGTAGCTGTGTTACATTACCATAAAGAGAATGCGAGCGTAACATGTGCAACCATTCCGTACTTAAAGGCTTGGCACCCCCAGCACAAGAAAGATGTGGAGCTGTTGGAGCGAGTCCAGCGGAGGGCCACAAAGATGACGAGAGGGTTGGAGCAGCTCTCCTGTGAAGAAAGGGTGGGAGCTGGGCTTGTTCAGTCTGGAGAAGAGAAGGCTCTGGGGAGACCTCATTACAGCCTTCCAGTACTTGAGGGGAGCCTATAAACAGGAAGAAAATCAACTTTTTACATGTGTAGATAGTGATAGGACAAGGGGGAATGGTTTTAAACTAAAAGAAGGAAGATTTAGATTAGATGCTGGGGGAAATTTTTCACTGGAAGGTTAGTGAGGCACTGAAACAGGCAGCCCAGAGAGGTTTTGGATGCCCTAGTAATGTTTGAGGCCTGGTTGGGTAGAGACCAGGGCAGCTTGGTCTAGTAACTGATTTAGTGGCTGGCAACCTTGCTGCAAGTTAGATAATCTTTGAGGTTCCTTCCAACCCAAGCCATTCTGTGATTAATTTTTTAACTGCTTTATTTGCCATTCTCTTTCTTTGCTTCAACACTGATGTTAGCAAAGGGGGGACAGTGTTCTACTTCTTTCGAGTCCAAGCCCTCTATATTGTGATGTGTAACTCAGCTCTGATACTGAGAAACAGTTTCTCATACCACATGTGTGTCTGTCTTTCAGCTGGACAAAGCTGACTGAAAGGTTTTTCAAGAACACCCCATGGCCAGAGGCAGAGGCCATTGCCCCACAGGTTGGAAATGGTAAGTGTTTCTTTTCCCCTGATTCATTATCAGAGAATGAAGAAACTAAATCACTTTTGATCTATTAGTGAGCTGGTGCATGGTTTTCATGATTTGTTAGTCACTCATCTTTGTTCACTGTGGCAGCTGCTTCTTTTGATTCCTGTCAGAAAGTCAAATGAATGAAGCATCCTCTTGTGTTTGTCATTGTAACTGTGGCAGTGAGGAGCACCACCAGTGCCTCAGAGATCCAGTTGCCTATGTGCCTTGTGGTTTGCTGATGTCCAGTTCTCTCATCTTTTCCAGATGCAGTTTTCCTCATCCTATACAAGGAGCTGTACTATAGGCATATCTATGCCAAAGTCAGCGTGAGTATTTGCCCTGTGTCTTTCGGTTGTGCTTGGCTTCTCTGCCAAAAAAGTTAATGAGTTGCACTGCTACTACAGCATCAGTGGTTCCATAATTTTTGCAGAACAGTATTGGATCGGCTTACGAGGTATAAGTCAAGTTTGTATTAGGGAAGTTTAAAATCCTTGCCTTTTGTCAGCTTAGTAAAGATTTACTGATTTCTGAAAAGCAAGACTTGTCAGTGTTCCTGAGTTGTCTCCCCAGTCTTGGTTGTTAGTGGTGAGTAATTACATTGTGGCAACATATATACACACATATATTTACATATATAGATATACATTCGCATATATTTACATATACACCTATATTTATATACATATATTTCACAGGTATAATTGTAAATATATGTAAATATATTTATATGATAACATTGTAAATATGTAAATATAAGATATTTACATAATAATATGTAAATATATATTCATATATATATATTTGTAAATAGTTACTGTTGGATTTTCCTCTTCTGTCTTAGTAAATAGTTTTTTTTCTTGACCCGCAAGTTCTGTTTTGTTTCTAGTTCTCTCCCTTATCCCATGTGGAGAGGGAATGAGCAAACAGCTGTGAAGTGCTGAGCTGCTGCTGGGTTATACCACAGCAGTGAGTTAGGGAAGAAGGAGATGTTGGGAAGTAGCTGAATTTTCTTTTTGATAGAGCTGTAACTGCAAGAATTATAGATCAATTTGCTTTGTGTGTTTTTTCATGGCTCTTTATTTGTTATTCAGATTAGCAGGTGCATGAGGGGGTGTCACAAGAGGAGTCTGCGTTATTTGTAATTGAAAGACCATGTGGAGTCAGAGTGCTTTGTGGAGAGGAAAGCATGGGCATCACAAAGGATACAAGAGAGGGAAACAGAAGGAATAATGGTCTATTTAAAAAAAACCCACACTTCTTTCCCTTAAAAAGGCTAATCTGAAGTCAGTAGGAAAATCAAAGTAGTTCTTGGTTGTAAGAAAGAAGCAGAACAGGTGTGTGACTTACAGGGTGAATGAATAATAATTGCAGTTTTGGTTTGGACCAGAGGGTGGAGAAATGGGTGAATGCAGGAGTCTTTTTGAAGTTCCCAAATCAAAGACTTGCTTTAACAGGTGAGACTGGTTGCTTGAGTTGTTCTGTAGGAGGTTCCCAAGCTGCCCATGGGGTGTCTACAGGTGAAACGAGGTAATTCTAGGAAGAGGAGTGATTCCCTCTTGTGTTTATTGGTCTTCCAAAGCATTTAAAAGTAATTCTTTATGCAGAGAGTGGTGAGGCTCTGGCACAGACTGTCCAGGGAGGCTGTGGTTGCCCCATCCCTGGAGTTTCAAGGCCAGGCTGGATGGGGACCTGGGCAGCCTCAGCTGGGGGGTTGCAGCCCTGCCCAAGGCAGGGTTCTTTAAGGCCCCTTCTAAGCCATTCTATGATTCTATGATGTGATTGTCTAGAAGGAGCAGCATTGTCAGGATTTATGAAGGCCTTTCACAAGGACAGGAGGACAAGAAGCCGTGGAAGTTAATAGGCAGTTCTTAGGTCTGGTCAGTGGAATGGAGGAAAAGGAAACTTAAAGCATTCTAATCACATGAGACTTCATTGCTCAGTTGTAGTAGAAAGTGCTTGGACTTGAAAAGGCAGCCTTCTTCTACTGGATAATAGTGAGACAATTTCGTGCTTTCTGGGTGGTGGTAGTGGCTGGTGAGTGGTTGAAATCAGCCCTAATGTCACCAGAACAGACCTATTGCCATGACCATTGACTGTCCTTCATATGCTATTGCCAGTAAACTTAGTCTTGCTGTACTTCAGACTAAATGGACTGTACTGCCTTCTCATTGCAGGGGGGGCCTACTCTGGAGCAGAGATTTGAATCCTACTATAACTACTGCAATCTTTTCAACTACATCCTCAGTGAGTTGCTGCGATTAATTTTTGGTTTGAATTTTGGAGGAGCGTGAATAGAGAGGATTAAGACAGAGAAAGGGAGAGAAACCGAAACGTATTTATGTATAGATGGCATGCAGATAAGTTGTCTATAAGCTTTCCATATGTTTAAGTTTACAGACTGAAGAGTACTTTATATCCATGCATTTAAAACCACAAAAAGTCCGAATAGTTTACAGTGCTTTCTGAAAAGCCCTAAAGAAAAAAAAAATCACTTAGCTTTCTGTCTTGCTGAGAATTTTCACTTACAGCTTCATTTTGCTTTCTGATAGAAGTAAGTTAAGAACTTGCAATGGTGTTTCACAGATGTTTGCTGTTCTTGACTTCACTTGGGACAAATTTAAATGTTTGTGACTCCCTGCCAGTCTTGCAGAGAAAAGAGTGGTTGGGACAGACCCCTAAAATTTTTGTGCTGCTTCCAAGAACCACTACTGTTGAGCAGTCACATTTTGGAGACTAACCCAATACTCATATTCTTTAAAAATAAAGGCACCTGAGTTAGCCAGAGCTACGTATTGATTTCTTGCTAGAAGCTTCATTCATCTGCTGCTGCATTTTCCAACTTGCAGAGATTCTTGTATTCTTGACTTTTTGTTCCTCCAATTCTGCCACTGTCCTTGCTCAAGGCCTCTTAAGCCTCTCATCTGTTACTGATGTTCTTCTGCAGATGCTGATGGCCCTGCTCCTTTGGAACTGCCCAACCAGTGGCTCTGGGATATCATTGATGAATTCATATACCAGGTATGTCCCTCTACGACTGGGGTATTTTTGGTAGCCTTGTGTTAATGCTATCGAATTTTCAATCATCCTCTTCTCTGTGAGGCTCATATCTAGGGTTTAATTGCAAATCAAAAAACGTAGGTGAGTGCTGTTATTTGCGGGTCGTGAAGTAGGTGTAGTTGTAAATGTACAGGTTTTTTAAGTTACTGAGACCTGTCTGTCTTACTAGCAGTCTTGAACTGATACTGTTATTTCTATTTCAGTTGTTGCTTAGCATTGATTTGGTTTGTTTTGTTTTTTAAACTCAGCTTCACTTCTGCGTGGTTTGTACAAGGCAGCTGACTGAAATCTGCTATAATCCCAAATACTAGATCATACTAGTTTTCTCATGTTCTGTGGTTTGACTTTAGTTTTGTATTTCTTAGCGAATGAATTGGTCGTTCTCCTTGTTACCTCTTTAGACATCAAATATGTATTTAGTTGCCTGTCCTAATTGTCAAAGAGATGTTTCACTTGCTTCTGTTTTCTGGTCTTTTCTCTCAGATTGCTTCTGCACAGTATCAGATGTTCTCTAGGTGCTTTAATGGTGGAATAATTTACCATTTTAATTGCCAGGTGATCTCAAATTAACCTTTTTCCGTGTGACTTGTAGCTTGTTGTACTGCATTTGTGTGATCAACTCATGAGCTTAGTGCACTTAGATGTAACATCTCCAAACTATTCCCTCATCATCAAATCTACTTTTTCCCCCCAGTTCCAGTCTTTCAGCCAGTACCGCTGCAAGACAGCCAAGAAGTCTGAAGAAGAAATTGATTTTCTTCGTTCCAATCCCAAGATCTGGAACGTGCACAGTGTCCTTAATGTGCTGCATTCTCTGGTGGACAAATCCAACATCAACCGACAGCTAGAGGTCTATACAAGTGGAGGTGAGATAGCTGGGTGAGGTTGGTGCCTGTGCTGCCTTGCTTTGGTTTGACCAAGCTCTGTTAGTTTTGTCTGGGAGCTGAATCAAACCCTTAGTGATGGGTTAGGTTAACTAGGAAGAGGTTCTGTAAACCTCATGTGAAAAATGCTGATGATTACATTGGAGGTCTTGCTGCTTTTGCCTATAAACACAGAGGTGTTGAAAGAAGAGCTTTCTCCTTTGGAGGACAGCATCATGGTTTGCTATTTTTTTTCCCTAGGTGATCCTGAAAGCGTGGCTGGTGAGTATGGTCGCCACTCCCTCTACAAGATGCTGGGCTATTTCAGTCTAGTTGGGCTGCTGCGTCTGCACTCTCTGCTGGGGGATTATTACCAAGCTATCAAGGTTCTGGAGAACATTGAGCTCAACAAGAAGGTAATAAGATATGTTGTAAACATCGCACTGTAGTTTTCCAAATGCTTTTGTTCGAATAGGCTCCTGAAAGGTTGCTTTAATGAATTGTACAGCTGAGGAGCTGCTTGTAGCTGTTGCAGTTGTCAGGAGTTTGTTTATAGGATTAGCTGGAAGAAGTGTCTGGTGCCACAGTTGTGTATGCTGAACACAGCTGGAGCTTTGGCAGTAAGTCAAGCCATATGATAATGACTGTTGCTGTTGTAGCACATATGCCCAATTCTTTAGGAGGTTTGTTTGCTGTGTTGTGCAAGGCAGTGTAATGGGGAATATTATTTGAACTGTAAGTGAAAGCCCATTACTAGCTGGATACATTGATCCCACTTTGGTCTGTGGCTCATTCTGTTATTTTTGACTGTTCTCACTGTGCGCACTGCTACATTGCATGTGTTTGCCCTAGATAGAGGTGTTACTTGTGACGACAGTGGTTAAAAAAAGTCCAGCTGCAACTCAGTCTTGGCCCAAGGCTTGGAGTGAAGCAGCAAGAATGGCAGTTGAACAAAGCAGTGTTATGCACAGTGCAGGAGTCCTCTGCTTGCAGAAAGCTGAAACTGGGAAACATAGGAGGCAGAATGGTCTGCTTATTAAGGCAGAGAGGAAGCTACCGCAGGGATAAGTGTGGGGGGAGGTATCCTGAGATATGTGAGAGTGGACTAAAGGCCGAGCTGTTCAGGCCAAGGGTGACTGTCTCCCCTCTAAGACTGTCTGTTGCTCCATCCTTCTCAGAGCATGTACTCTCGGGTGCCTGAGTGCCAAGTGACCACTTACTACTACGTGGGCTTTGCATACCTCATGATGCGGCGTTACCAGGATGCCATCCGAGTCTTTGCCAATATCCTCCTCTACATCCAGAGGACTAAGAGCATGTTTCAGAGGACGACCTACAAGTATGAGATGGTAAGAAATAGAATAAGTATAGACTTCCCGAAAGAAAAGGCTGCTGTCCCCTTTCCTGTCCATTCTCTGTTACCTGATAACCTACATCTAATAGTCTGACCTTATAGTCCTGGACTTGTGGTAAGTAAGGGATCCTTTGACCTCCTTTAATATTTTCTCTTGGCTGTGTTCCTGATTTGTTTAGTTGCTCACCATGCAGTTGCCCATGCTCCACTTGCATTTTCCCCTTGGGCATTGTTGCTAATGGATATCAGCTGCTAATGATACTCTTGCCAAAGATCCTTACATCTCAGTCCCATTCCTGTCTCAGTGTACTTCCATCATCAGATATATTTCCATTATCGTACAGTCATTCACAGATTATTTAAACTCATTATGGGTAAAACAAAGCTCCTGTCTCTTTCCACCCAGGCTGCCTCTGATGTTTATTTTGTTGGTTTTTTTTTACCCTCTGCTGCTACTGTCTCCTTGTCATCCTTATGATTCATTTCTAATTCACTTGCATAACTGAATTGTGCAGTTCTTAATTCCATGATACTTCAAAAATTTAGTGTTTAAGTTTTAGCTACACAACTGTTTTAAGACTGAACTCATATGAATCTTCCTTCTCAGTTTTTTTCTGCATTGGCCTCCCTGATAAGTCTCTTGCCAGTGTGTGTGTCAACAATGTGTCTTAAGCTGTCTTCCTTCCCTATGCCTATTCCTCTGTGCTTTCTTGCACCACCCAACTTTTTTTCTGGCTGTCCAGGTTCTGTATGGCACTGGATACATTCACTCCTGTGTACTTCCTTCTTATCATTTACTCTTTTTCATTGATGATAGCTTTGATTCAGCATTCATCTGCTTTGCCCAGAAGTGCTGTTTCTTTGCACTGTCCCCCTCGAGCATCAGGACCTTCAGTTCTCAGGGTAAAGGGTCCATCTCTGAAAAGTGCAGCTCTCAGCTCTCTCCTGCACCATAAGTCCTGAGCACGTTGACAGGCTAACAGGCTCTCCTCTCCATCCCAGATCAACAAACAGAACGAGCAGATGCATGCACTCCTTGCCATCGCCCTCACCATGTACCCTATGCGCATCGATGAGAGCATACACCTGCAGCTGCGAGAGAAGTACGGGGATAAGATGCTGCGTATGCAGAAGGGCGATGCTCAGGTCTATGAGGAGCTCTTCAGTTACGCTTGTCCCAAGTTCCTCTCCCCTGTGGTGCCCAACTATGACAACGTGCACCCCAACTATCACAAGGAGCCTTTCCTGCAACAGCTCAAAGTCTTTGCTGATGAGGTTCAGCAGCAGGCTCAGCTCTCCACCATCCGTAGCTTCCTGAAGCTCTATACCACCATGCCCGTGGCCAAGCTTGCAGGCTTCTTGGACCTCACGGAACAGGAGTTTCGCATCCAGCTGCTCGTCTTCAAGCACAAGATGAAGAATCTGGTATGGACCAGTGGCATATCTGCCCTGGATGGGGAGTTCCAGTCTGCCTCTGAAGTTGACTTCTATATTGACAAGGTTGGTGTCTGTTCCTTGCTAGCTAGGAAATTCCTTCACCCTGGAAATTCTGGAAGAGGCAGCACCAGGTTTTACTCCAGTCTGTGGGAAACATTCCCATGCCTGTGAAGGAATTTTCTGCCTACAGTGAAGCTGTAGCCCTGCTTAATAGAAGTGCTAGTGGATGAACAATGATGGGATATTGCAGGCAGCTTTGGTAATCGTTTCAACCAGGAAAAAATCTCCCTAAATGTCGTCCCCAGGACAAAGGGTATAGTTTGTCAGTGTCCTTCGGAGATGGTAGCTGAGTGACACAGAGTGCTGTCAGTGTTAGGTGGCGTTGTCAGTTTTGTATGTACCCCTACATCTCTCCTTTGCTTGACAAAGGAGGAATTTTAATCTGTCACATTACAGCTGTATTTTTCACAGAAGCAGCATTTAGCCCTGTCTGCTCTAGGTGATATCTAAATGCAAGGTATGGTCCTGTCACCAACCTGCCCTTAGAGCTCAGCACAGTGGGAAGTGCAGGAGAGTATCTTCTAAGACTTCATTTGTCAAAGAAGACAGCAGTAGCTATTCGATTTCTTGTTACTTGCCAAACAAGGGGAACAGATTGCCCCTTGATCTTGCCCTCAGTGCAGAGCTGTACCTGCAAGGTCTCATTTGTGCTTTGTGTACCTGAACCAAACTGACTTGCACTGCAGCCTAGCTCTCCTAGTAGATTGCACCACTCTTAGCTGCTGGTCGAGGGAAGCAGAGCAGGAATCAGGGTTGGGACTGTCAAACGGCTGCACAGGGAGCTGAAAATGGGCAGAGGGCAACAATGCAGGAAATGAATACAATGTGAGTTTGGGACCTGTCTCAGGTAAACAGAAGGCAGCCCACATAAAACCGAATACTTGCTGTGGGTCTAGTACAGGTCAGGTATGTGTGCAATGCTGAACTAGGGCTAAGGAGTGAAGCCCTTTTCATTGCTGCTCCTATTTGGCAGTGCTTGCTGTCCCCTGGTAGCACAGTCCTTTTCCTGACCTCATGCTCTTCCTTCCCCAGGACATGATCCACATTGCAGACACAAAGGTTGCTCGACGCTATGGGGACTTCTTCATCCGCCAGATCCACAAGTTTGAAGAGGTGAGCCCTGGGCAGGACAGCTGTGTAGTTCTGTAGGAAAAATGGGGAAGACTTTGGGCTGTGCATGGCTAGGAGAAAGCATACTTGTGTGTGACAGCTGTACTGTGCCTTGCTGGGGCAATCCTCAGCTTTGCACAGCACTGGGCAAGGGCAGGTGGTCTGAGCAGCAGCTGCTCACTTACAAGGAGTGCTGTTTTTTGTGTGAGAAGTGTTCAGCCAGTTAAAGCTCATTGCAAAAGAGGAGGAGAGTTTTAATTTCTGAAGCTGCTGACTCCAGTGTCCCTAGATAATTGTGGGAGTTCTCAGTAATGTAACAAAATCACATCTATATCCCCATTACCAAGGGTCTAGAAAGCAGCCTCAGATTTCTGGAGCATGGATGACTTCAGTGTTGTGCTCAGCCAGGAGGTGACGTGCTGCCACTGCTCTGCTCTCCCAGCAGATGCTGCTGTGGGCTGGAAGCTTTGGCAGCAAAATCCTGAAACAAGGAGATGGCTGAAGGTTTCCCTGATAGTGTGTGTACCGTTGCTAGAATTTTGCAGCTTCTCCCTAGATCTTCCTCTGTCCTTCTGGAGAGGAAGAGGGAGTTCAACTAATTCCCCTTCTACTTCGCATGGTTCCTGCACCTCCATGAAAGCATTTTTGTGAGTGGGTTGCAGAAAAGGGAGTAGAGACACTGGATTAGGGTTGCTGAGGGGAACAGCAGTGTATGCCAATCAGAGTGTTTTCTGACTTTTTTGCTTTCTTCTAATTCCAGCTGAATCGAACCTTGAAGAAGATGGGCCAGAGACCCTAAAAATTCTGTGGATGCAGCAGTCAGCCTGAGCAGAGGAGTGGGTGGGAGAGATTATTCTCCTTGTTGAGAGGGAGGGAAGCTCAGGGTTCTGGCATTTCTGGAATCTCCTGTGGCTCAAAAGGTTTTTGTACTTTAAATAAGCAGGCTCATTTGGCTCAAACCATTCTGCAAAGGACAAGACATCTAATAAAGGAGTGGAATTTTCCCGGTGAGCATTCAGATACTGATATGCTTTTTTTTCACCCTTCTTTGTATAAGAACATAATTGCATCACAAGATACAGGCAGCTGCTGTTGGCTTGTGCTGTCTTTGGCTAATGCTGTTGCTGGTAGCTGGGGAGTAGTCCTACATACTGTGTAAGGCACTGCATGCAATGAGCAAGGGAAGGCTGTGGGGTTGGTTAACAGAGAAAATGAGCTGTTCAACGGCATTTCCACAGGATATGGAAAGAGTTGCAAGCTAATATTACTCCTTTTAGCCGTTGCTCCACATTGAGTTAACCTGAGCAGTTGTTGCTTTTCTAGAAGGTTGCATCTTTGCCTTCTCACCCCTCTTTTTACTTTATTTTTAGCTGTAAAGAAATAGAAATACTCCCAAATGAATCAAGGTGTTTTTAAAGGAAGGGGGAGGTTATTTTTAAGCATTCAACTAACATTAACTTTGGTCATCTGATAAGATGCCCTTGCTGGGGGCTGCTTTATTTCAGCACAAGTTATGCCCAAGTCCTGGACCATAATGTAATGGAATTGTTTCTCTGGAAAATCCCTGAGGGCATTTGATTTGTTAAAACCTTTTAAATGCTTTGATCCTCAGTGCTAGTTTTTGCAGCTCTCCATCCACCTTGGATTGTTCCAGGCAAAGCTGCAGGTCCTTGGAAGAGAAAGAGCAGTTGAAAACTTGTCCTATAAATGGGAATCAAGGACCTATAAATTTTGGGAAAAGGATGCAAAGAATGAATTGCATCTCCTCAGCCCTCCGCACCCTTTTCCCCCTATCCTTTTGCAGACTGTCTTTAAATAGTTACATGTTTGAGTGGAAGCAACAGGTGCCAGAGAAGAAAAACTGTAGCAAAGCTACACAATGCAGGCTTCCTCTGCTTTTTTTATACCCCTCCTTTTCATTCATTTCCACTGAGAGAAGGGTCCTGGCAGTCCAGCTTGACTTCATATGTGATTCTGTTTAGAAGTCAGGAGTAATTATCTTTTGTTGGATTATATGCTGTGTTTGAATGAGGGTCAAGTTTCTACTGTCCTTTATACTGTTCAGAAGTAAGTTGCATTTCCCATCAAAAAATCCTGTACCTCAACAAGGCAGGCTACAGGCAGCACAGAGTTTAAATAAGTAACTCCTGTTGGTCTCTATCTGCTGCTACTAGTATTTGCAGAACCTACTGCCCACAGTTTTGAAGGGCTTGAGGCAACTGAATCCATAAAGAAATGGAAGAACTGAGATGCTGCTGCATTGCAGCAAACCTCAGAGCTGAGTGTTATTCAAGAGAATCTGGTCCCTTTTATTTTTAGGGCTGGCGCTTCTGTCTGGGTATATTTACCAACAGCAGCACAGTGACTAAAGCTGTCAACAGCAACTCCTCTTTTGCTTTCATATTACCCAAAGCCTCAGTCTTTGTATGTGTACTAAGATAGGTGTGATATACAACAGAGGAACCTCTGACAAGGCAGTATCTCTGTGATCAAAGTCTAGTTCATAGCATGGCAAGTGAATCCCATGTGTTCCTGGGATTTAGTCCATTTTTAAACTGTGATTGATGTTTTTGGATGACAGACGTTCACCAATGTACTTACAAATTAAACCTTCCAGTGGTTACAGGCTGTTTTCAGATATGTGGATATGCTGCTGCTTGTGTTTGTGTCTGCCGGAGTGGCTTCCTGAGGATGTACAGAGACTATCCGCTGCCTGGTGCAGCTGGGCTGACTGGCTCCACGCCTTGTGAGGGACTGCTGAAACTTAACTGACCAAGACTGGCACTTGTGGAACGAAGCCAGGCAGAGCTGCAGCTCTCTCACAGAGCGGAAGGATGGGCTCAGTGAGATGCGGTGCCTGGCACCACTTGAAACTAGAGGAACGCAGGGTGTTCAGCAGCATCCACAGAGCCTTGCTGCTGGAAATGCACTCTGCTCCGTGGGTTTGTGATACTTCAAGCCTTGCCTGCTGCAGCAAGATGCTGATAGCGTATGTGCTCTGAGGTAGTTAGGGTCAAAATGGTTTTAAGAGGGAAAAAATGCATAGGGCTATCTACCTCCAGGGAGGTTCAGGTTGGATATTAGGAAAAACTTCTCCGAAAGACTGTGATGTGTTGGAACAGGCTGCCCAGGGAGGTGGTGGAGTCACTGTCCCTGGAGGTGTTGCAGAACCATGTGGATGTGGCACTGAGGGACGTGGTCAGTGGGCAGTATTGGTGCTAGCTGGATGGTTGGACTAGATGATTTTAGAGGTCTTTTCTGACCTTAATGATTCTGTGATTCTACTTTGTGTCTCTGACCTGCAGTTGTGAAGGGAATGAGTATGATTCTATAATTAAGTAAACATCTCTGAGTCTGTGCTCCCTTAGGATACAGCAGGAAGACGCTGTCAGGGCAGGGCTCGGGGAGGCTGAGCAGACAACTCTGTTGTTACGAAACCATGGCAATACTTCCTTTCTTTTTTCTCTACAAGGTATCTTTGATAATAATTCATGCCACAGCTATTCTCAGACACTTAGGCTGTACCCTAGAGAATATATGTTTTGTATTTTACAGCTCTGGGGCCATGGGGTGACAGAAACGGAGAAGGGAAGAGAGTATGGAGAGTGCCAAGCCTGAGAGCTGAGAGAAGAATGGGATCACAGAATCACAGAATGGCTTGGGTTGGAGGGGACCTTAAAAGATCATCCAGTTCCAACCCTCCACTATGGGCAGTGCTGCCACCCACCAGCTCAGGCTGCCCAAGGCCCCATCCAGCCTCATCTTGAATGCCTCCAGGGATGGGGCACCCACAACTCTCTGGGCAGCCTGGGCCAATGCCTCACTGCCCTCTGAGTAAAAAATTTCGTCCTAACGTTTTATCTAGATCCTCCCCTCTTTCAGTTTTAAAGCCATTCCCCTTTGTCCTGTCACAATCAGACCACATACAAGCAGGAGGGGGACCAACTTTTTAAGCTGTCTTCAAGTACTGGAAGGTGATAATGAGATCTCCCTCTTATCTCAGCCTCCTCTTTTTCCAGGCTCAACAAGCCCAGCTCCCTCAGCCTGTCTTCATAGGAGAGGTGCTCCAGCCCTCTGATCCTCTTTGCAGCTGTCCTCTGGACTTGCTCCACCATCTCCTCATCCTTCCTGTGCTGGGTGCAGTACTCCAGCTGGGATATTCTGCCCACTTAAAAATGTGCAGAGGAAGAGGGGACTCCTGAGCAATAAGCTCAACATCTGTGTGCTGGCTCAGGCTTACACATGTAAGATGGGTCAGGCTTGTACCGAGGTAGCTAAAGGCTTCCTTGGCCTAACTGCAAATGAAAAAATCTTTAGCAAAACAAGCAGATGCTTAATAAGGGGGAAGAATGCACGCTCTTTGTCAGATCCTCTGACAATCCATCTCCCTGTCAAGGGTTCCTGAGATCGTATCGCACTCTTCCTCCCCTTCTTCCAGGGCTTCCTGCGAAGTATCCAAGGCACTTATCTTCAAAGCCCTCCTGGCCCAGCGCCTACCCCTGGGACACCTATGCCCCACATGTCCTTCGCCGTCCCGTGTTTCCACATCCTCCACGCCGATGCCCGCTCCCTCGCAGGCCCGGCTCCCCCCACCCGCAGGCGGGGCCGTACCGCCTCCCTCCCTCCCTCCGTCCGCCGCCGCCGCCCCGCCCGTGGGCCCGCAGCGGCAGGGCAGCCGGGCGGCAGGCGGAGCGGCCGCCCCCATGTCGGGCCCGCGGGGCGCCTTGCAAGCCTGGTGCCGGCGGCAGTGCGAGGGCTACCGCGGCGTGGAGATCCGCGACCTCAGCTCCTCCTTCCGCGACGGCCTGGCCTTCTGCGCCATCCTCCACCGGCACCGACCCGACCTCCTGTGAGTACGGCGGCGGGGCAGGCCGCGAAGCACCGGCCTCGCGTGGACGGCGGAGCCGGGAGGCGGCGGGGAGAGGCTGAGGGGCGGCCGGGCCTTTTGGGGAGCCCTCGGTCCGCTCCGAGCTGACCCTGCGAGCCCCCTCGCCCTGGGGTTGCTCGGCTGGTGACAGCTGTCGTAGAGGCTTTGCAGTCCGGCAGGCCAGCTGTGTGCAGGGCTGCATCGACGGAGGGGTGGCTAGCGGGGAGAGGGAGAGGGAGAGGGTTTTCCCCCTCTGCTCAGCCCCACCCGGAATGTTGTGTCCAGCCCTGAGCCCCCAGTGCAGGAAGGATACAGAGGTGTTGGGGCGGGTCCAGACGAGGGCCACGAGGATGCTCAGGGCTGGAGCACTTCTCCTATGAAGACAGGCTGGGGGAGCTGGGCTTGTTTAGCCTGGAGAAGAGACAGCTGCGGGGAGACCTCATTGCAGCCTTCTGATGTTTAAAGGGAGATTATAAACAGGAAGAAAACCAACTTTTTACATAGGTAGATAGTGATAGGACAAGGAGGAATGGTTTTAAACCATAGGAGCGGATATTTAGATGAAATAGCAGAGGGAAATTTTTAACTGAGAGGGCGATGAGGCACTGGCACAGCTGCCCAGAGAAGGTGTGGGTGCCCCATCCCTGGAGGTGTTCAAGGCCAGGTTGGATGGGGCCCTATACAGCCTGATCTAGTGCTTGATCTAGTGGTTGGCAGCCCTGCTAATGGCAGGGTGTTTGGAGGTTGGTGATCTTTAAGGTGTCTTCTAGACTGAGCCATTCTATGAGATGTGCATCCCTATCCTAGAGACCAGCCTGCTCCTTCCTGTGCCAAAGGCAGCCAGCCTGAAACATGCTGAGTCCCAGGCCAGGCTGCTTTGTGAGGTTACTTCCAGCCTGTTTTCTACCTTTGCCGCAGTGAAAGCTGGAGGTGGTGAATGCAAGCAGGGTTGCGGCTCCCCCAGCAAGTGGCTTGTAATTTGGTTACTTCTGTCCATTCACCTCTGTTTTTGGTGTGGCTGTGAGAGGAGGAGGAACAGGAATTTAATCAGGCAGCTCGATGGTTGCTCCGGGGCACAGTGTCATGCTGGAGAAATGGCTGAGCTGCTGGAAGGAATCTGCCCTGACCTGCCACACCATCACCCTGCGTGCCCCAACACCGCTGGGAATCCATCTCGAATCCTTGGTAGCCCTTGCAGCGCAGGTTGGCTTCACTCCATCTTTCCATGTCCCTGGCATGCACATGTGCACGTACACCTCACCTGTCAGCAAAGCTTTCCGGGCACTAAATCCCCTGTCATGTTCTGCTCCTGGACTAGTTCATCTTCAGCAGAGGCTGCCTGAATTGGCCAAATCCTCTTTTCTGAGCTGGCCCTGGGGTGGCATTTTTGTCACAACAGCAACGACAGTGACAAAGTCAATCTCCAGCAGGCAGTGATGCCCCTGTGGAGCTGCAGCGCCCACGTTCTTGGAAGCAGAAGCTGCACCAGGTAGGCTAGAAACTAGACTGCTGTCTGATGTGTTTCGGGTGGCCACCACAAACCATTCAGTGTGGTATTCAGGCACCACCAAGATCCAAGTGGTCTAGTGGTTTTGCATCATTCTGGGTATTTAGGGAGCTGTGTCCCTCTCTAACTTGGCTGCAAGAGAGGAAGAGGCAAATCAAGGACTTCAGTGCCAGCAACTCCTGTGTTTCTTGTTATTTTTGAGTGAGTGGCACAGCAGCTAAGAACTGAAAAGCAGAGGCTCAGCAAAAGCTCACAATAAACACCACTAGAACCACCTGATTGTTTCCTGTTCACCATATTTACCATCCTATTAAGCAGCAGCCGCTGCTCTTAAGTTGTCAGTGGGCTTAAATTGGCTCCTGGCAGATGTCCTCACTAAATGCTTCACAGTTCCTCTGCACGAGCCGCATTGTAAAGGCAAAGCCCAGGGCCTTACAAGGACATGGCATGTTGTGGAAGGATTTTCGCAGTGTGGTCAGGGGCGGCATCATTTAGTCCAATTCCAGCTTCTTCAGCCTGCCCTGATTTGGAAGTGGGAGGACTGGATCAGAGGCAGAAAATCTCCTGATGGCGGAGCAAAAGTAACAGCCCTCCTTTCCTTCTAAAGTGCTTTCAGACAGCTGGGTGGGACCTACTAACACATTTCTGACCTCGCACAGTCCTCCTTCGAGAGGGGGCTCTCCTGGCCCTTACAACACCACGTTGTTCCCGTGAACCCAAAGCTGAGGCCCATCAGCGTTCAGCTGCCGCCGCCTTTCCTGATGACTTCCCGCTCAGCCCCAGATTGGAAGCATGAGCACATCCTCTCCTGTACCTGTGTGATGCTGCTGCTCTGGCAGCCGGTCCCTTAGGGCTTGCTTTTGGTGCCTGTTTGTCTGTCCTGGTTGCCTCCTGTTGGGCAGAGGCTCTCTGAACACTGGGAGTGACACCCTGAGGAAGAGAAAGGAGAGGTCATACAAATGAGTGAAGCTTGATTCTACCGCCTCTCTCTCCCTGTCTGTGAAATGGGAGCAGCAGAGGCACTCCTCTGGCAAACCTGCTCCCTCGGACATGACCCAGGAAACCTAGATTCAGTCTGCACTAACCATAGTCTTGGGGTGAGACACTTAATCTCTTCTTTTCCCTTGTCAGCTGAGCTGGAAGTGTCCAGTCCAACCTGACTGTGAACTGCAGGGATTAACGAGTTTGTTTACTTAGCGCTCCAGAAATCTAAAGCATGAAATTAATCTTTGCAAGGCATTCGCTGCAGCATAGTGAAGCAACAACCATCTTTTAGCATGAGCTGTGCAGCCTTCCTGGAGCTCGAGGGAGCCAGAAGAACTAGAGAGCGTGGCATACGGCTTGTGAGTACTAAGGGAGAGATGGAGGCTTGAGGGAAATAGGAGAGGAGAGCCGTGCGCTGGGAACACAGCTGTGTGTCCCAGCGGCTGCGGGTTTGGTTACGGGCAGCATCACAAATCCCATTTGTTCCCTCCTGTGTACCTCCTGCATTTCCCTGATGAGATCCGGAAAGCTGAAGGCCTCGTAATGCGGTGTGGCTGTTAGAGAGCTTGTGATTTAGTTTTGAGGAATCCAGGAGTTGGCTTTGGTTTTAGCTGAGTGGTGCACCCTTCCCCCTTCTCTGGGTCTGCTGTGGTGGCTGGCAGCTGCCCTAAACCCCGGCGTGCTTAATGGCTCTGCGTGTATCTAATTAGGTAAGGGCTTGGGATCTTATTTGCATGGAAATATTCCTCCAGGATATACTGCGACATTTGCTGACGGTTGTCCGACTGGGATAGCCAGAGTCCCTCCTGCTCTTCCATCTGACGCCTTGGTCTGGGTTTGGTGGGAGAGGAGCTTGAGCAGGGCTGCAGTCAGGGCAAAGAAATGATGTGAGCTGGAAGAGGCAGCAGAGAGGAACCGAGTGAGCCATGATCCCCAGGGCCTCCCGCTGATGGGATTCAGTATCTCTGATAAAAGCTGAGAGCCTTCATTCCTGCATTAGTGGGAAAATCATGTTGTATTCCCTCGCTGCTTAGCCCCTGCCCTGTTGCCTCTGGAGCTTCGTGTCCTCTCCATTACCATCCATGTTCCCAGGCAGATTTGGTTTTCTAAAATGGCTTTGGTTTGCTGGGCTGTCGATCAAAATCAGCATCCCAGCCGGGGCCACCAAGGAGCCTTTGGGCTGCACCACTCCCATATCCTGAAAGCAACGGCTTGAGGGTCAGTAATGTTTTGAGGGCTGTTGATACATGACTTGCTGTCGTTACTTCTCCTGCCTTCCCAAACTGGTATTTTCTTTTTTTTTAAAAAAAAATAAATATAGCAAGGTTAAAGGAGTTCTCTAGGCAGAAAGGACTTGGAAAAACCATCTCCCAGTGGAAACTGGCTATAAATACAAAAAAGACACCGCTATTCACATTAGAGTGAGGGCTGCAGCTGTAAGCTTTCCTCACCAGCACGTAGAGAGGGGAAGGCTGTGGTATGTTTTGAATAGGTTCTGACTATATTTGCATGTGCTTTTGGGAAGGTGCATTGGTGCTTAACACAGAGCTGGAGGCCCAGCCCATCTCTGCGTTTCTGCCTCACTCGCTCGTGCTGCAGTTTCATTTATCTCAGAGGAAGCGGCGCCAGCAGCCTTTTGCTTTTGAACGGAGGAAGTGTAATTTTATGGTGTTGCAGGCAGCTGAGAAAATCCTTCTGAGCTCGTCAGAGACTTCCTCTGCAGCCCTGGGAAAAGCACAGCTCTGAGAAGGGGCCAGCTGCTGCCGTGCAGCAACCATGGCTGCAGGGGCAGTCCTAGCACCTGGGTGGGTTTGGTGGGTGTCAGAGGAAAAGGCAATAAAATCCCAGTGGGGATGGAGGCAGGGAGGTCCCAGAGCTCTCGAGTGGCTCTTAGCAGGCACACTGTTGAGGATTCACTGTCTCACCTGACGTCTGCGCGGGCAGTAGGTTGGGAGCTCTCACCCCTCGGAGCTGAGCTGTACAGTCCCTCAAGAAGCGCTGTGCCTTCCTGGGTCTGTCTCAGGCTTTGGCACCTTTCTCTGGGCTGTTAGGTTTGTTTCACCTCACCCTGAGCCTCTCTGGGCCATCTTCCTCCCCGTGAATCTCACACTGCGCTGCTGCGTAAGGTTTTCATGCAGCAAAGCTGAGCTCTTTGGCAGGAAGGGGCTATATTTGGTGTAGCATGATGCTGTTTGCATGCGATACCCACACAAATGTGCAGAAGGCATAAATAACTCCTTCCTGTATTTCTTCCCCTCTACGGAAAGCCTGTAGACCATTTTATTCCCCTGTCCCCTGCTACAGCCTGGCTCCTCTGGCAAGGGTAGCTGCTTTATCCCTGGGGTTGGGCTGATTTGATCTCCTGAAGGGATCCGAGGGGGCCGCTGAAATGCTACAATGGGAACTGTTAGGGTTCCTCTCTGTGCCCCACTATTTCTGCCTCCTGTAGCCATGAGGGCAGTACTGAGAGCTGGAACGGCATTTCAGTTTCCTGGCCACCACCCATTTGGGACTCGCTTTCTTTTTTCAGTTGCAGTTTCCCTTTGGTTTCTTTGTCCCTTTGAAATCCAGTATCTTCTTTACCACGGTTTCGTTTATCTAGGCTCTTATGCGTTGAGTTGTTGTAATGCCTGAGGAAGGTTTTCTCTCCCAAGAATCTTCCTGCGGTGGCATTGTGGCACTATTCCTCTGTGTCTTATGTCACTTACTTGTGCTTTCTCATTTCAGAGACTTTGATTCTCTCTCCAAGGATAATGTCTACGAAAATAACCGCTTGGTAAGTCCCTGTTACCCCACACACAAAGGGAAGAAGGAACATGAGAGTGACCTGATGGAGGTCATGTAGATGGGAGAACTTAGGGACAGTGGTAAGGGGAGAGAAAAAAACATTTGTAAGCCATAGGCAGAAGCTTCTTTGGAAATGTCTGAAACATCAGCATCCAGCCTGTACAGAAGAGAAGGTGAGACGGTTATCCAGTAGTAACCAAGATGACATTGCAAGGGAAGATTAAAATGATGCAACTCTTTTCTTCCTTTGCTCCTTCCTTTCAAGTGGTCATTGCAGAAGTTATGTGCTTCTTGTCATAGGGTCACTGTCCTTGGCCCTTCCCAGTGCTGGCCAACGCTCTGCCAGGCTCTTCCTTGAGGGCACTGGTGAAAAACCACTTCTTTTCCAGGGCTGAGTGCCCCTCCCTGTCCCAGAGCAGTAGCTGAATGACGGGACCACTTGGGTGGGAGCTGCAGGGGCACAGACAGCTGAAATGACTTCAAGGAAAGGGCAGGTGCAGCAATTTCTTCCTTTGCTTCTAATGCCTTCTTTCCAGTCAAGCAGCATGCCTGGGAGCCTCTGTCTGTCTGGGATGCCATAGGCTTACTACTTCGTCTTGCCCAAGGCCTTCCAACTTGATTTCTAGGTTATTTATCAGAGAGCATCATTTTTCTCTCCTTAGCACCTCTTTCTCTCGTTCCTGCAGGCCTTTGAATTGGCGGAGCGAGAGCTGGGCATTCCGGCTCTGCTGGATCCCAATGATATGGTCTCCATGAAAGTCCCAGACTGCCTCAGCATCATGACTTATGTGTCTCAGTATTACAACCATTTCAACAACCCCAACCAAGGTGAGCACCTTTTCCTTGTCACCAGCTTCCAGTTTGACCCTGCTTGGCTATATAGAGGAAAACGAGAGGTACCATGGTGCTGACAGAAGTCTTGTGCAATCCCTCCAGTCAGTAAATACGTCAGATCTTCCTGTTCTTAGCCCAAAGCTTGCTTTGCTGTTCATGGGGTGTACCTCATCTGTAAATTAGGTTTTATGGGAAGAAGGGCTGACACCTAGGAAGCGGTCCTGCGTGGGTGTTTTGGAATTCAGCATTTGTGGGGTCCTGCAGCCACTTTGAGGGGCAGATATTTGAAGGCTTGTGGGCATGGAGGTAGTGAACCTGTGTCCCCTTCTACCTGTGGGAAATGGGAGCCGTGTGTTTGTGGGGAGGGGGAGAGGGGCAGATAGTACCTGCCTCTTCTGGATCTTGCTGGTGAGGAGAGCCTTGCATAGGGAGCAAGGTAGGGCGAAGTTTCACAAGAGGTAGGCAATGATTTAACAGCTCACGCTGCAGGAAAAGGAACGCCTTGTTTCTCCTCCCTGCATACTGCATTCCTGCCACTTGGGCTGGGTCACCCCTGGAGGGCATCAGACCCCTTTTTGATCTGCTTTAACTCACTAAAAGGGGAGATAGGCAAGCTGCCTACCACAACTACTTTTAATCACGTTGATAAGCTTAAAGTGAGTGAAGCACAGGGGCAGGGGAATTTGGGTGGGGCGTCTTAAGTCAGCTCATCTGTCCTTGCAACTGCAACCTAAGCTGAGCGCTACTCTGAGACATCTCTTCCAGGGCATCTCTCCAGGGTGGAGACCAGGGCTCCAGGTCTCCTCTGCTCTCTAGCTACAGTGCCGTCAGCCACAACATCAGATACATCTCTTCCACATGCGTGGATGTGAGTGCTTCTCAAGGGATGCTGGCCTCCCAGCCAGGGCCTGCCTTTGGGAATAGTTTTAAGTGCCAGCCCTGACAGGCAGGGGATCCTTCACGGGCCTTGTGGCTGACTCATTGTTAGATTGTGTTTGTCTCTACCCCCTGAAATAGGCACTGAAGTGACAGGAGTGGCAAGTCCTGTGTCACAAGGCTGATTTTTTTTTTCTCCCCTCCCCTTCCCCCACAAGCATGGCATGAGTCACCGCCCTCAGCAGTGCCTGATCCTCCTTGCCTTCTGTCCCCAGCCCGAGTCCCTCCGCCTATGAAGCGCCCAGCTGCTGCTGCCTCACCACCTCTGCTGGCCCACAAGAAGCCTGTGGCTGCGGTTGAGAGCTCCTCAGCACCACAGGTACCTGATTTCATGCTTCAAAGTTAGCCTGAGGCAGTGGTCCCCCCTGCACAGTGGGTGAGGAGAAGGGAGGGAGCCCATTACGGTGTGATGGATCTGTGCAGGGGGCTAGCTGTGTGTTTTGGGGTAGGAAGGATGTTTGGGATGGATATGTGCAGAGGTTAGCTGTGTGTCTGGGGATGTGTAGGGATTTGGTGTCTTGAGGGACCCTGCTTTCTCTTTAGAGATCTGTGGACTGGAATTTGTCTGTGGCAGACAATAGGTCGACAGGGAATGAGGACCTGGGTTGGAGCACCCAGTGCACAGACACCTTCCTTCCTATGGAAGGATAACACTGTAGATGAGGAAGGAGCAAGAATGCAGGATTAGGTGAGCAGAAAATGTTTTCTGCTTTCTTGGCCCTTTATTTCATGGTTTGGCAAGTATCTGGGGTGGTGTATTTTTACCAAAGTACGAGAGGATCCTCCTTACAGGTCCCTGCTGCCTGAGATTTAGATGAATCCCTTGCACAGCCCTTCAGCTCTGCCTCTAGACAGGGACAAGGCAATTCTTGGAGAGTACTGGGGGTGCTTCCTTCTAATCTGGGAACAGCAGCCTGCCTGTGCCTGGACTTGGTTTGTGTGTATTGCTGGACCGTGAGGTCAACCCCTGGGCTATGCCATGCTCAGCAGTGGGCATTGCAGGGGCAGCAGCTGCTGTGGAGGAGTCACAGACTGGGGAGCAGCTCGTGGCCCCCACACTGAGCTCCCCGTGTGTTCCATCTCAGGACGATGCCCCATTGGAGCCGGAGGAGCTGTCTCAGCGCACCACACTTAGCAGTACCTGCGCAGCCTGCCAGCAGCACGTCCACCTGGTCCAGCGCTACCTGGCTGAGGGCAAGCTCTACCACCGCCAGTGCTTCAGGTACATAGTGGCCAGGCTTGGTGGAGTGGCTCTCCTCGGCAAGCTGGAGGCCTTGTGCACACTGGACTCCACCTTTGTGCATTCTTGGGTGATGGGGAGCCTCAAGGGAGGGCAGTTCAGCAGCAGTACCCAAAATAGTGATGAAGAGGGTGCGTTTGCTTGGCAGCCCTGCCCAGATGTCTGGCTTAGCCCCTTGTGTATGGTCCTGTGCTGCCTGCCTCCCCGTCTCCCTACCTCCCCTGCTCTTTCCCACTAGAGTGACCTGGAATCCCAGCCCTTTCTGCTTCTCCCACCCTCCTAAATCAGGACGTTGTGCCTCTTCACTAGCTTTCTACCAAGTAACACCCCCATGACAATGAGATCCAAGACAGGACATCAGCCCTGCAAATCTCCTTCCTACGCTTCATGGCCTCGACTGGATATACAGGCTTCTCCAGTGCCTGGGGTGGTGCTGAGCTCTCAAGGGAGCACATGGAGAGCTGCGGACTGTTGCCAAATGAAGGATAAGACGTCAGCAGCTCTGTGGTTACTCCCTGGGTGCAGGTCCTTACCTGCAGCACCAGTGAAGTCATTTCACTTCGCTTTCCCTGCTCTGGTGGTGTGGGGGATGAGCTCTCTCCTGTGGGCCTGTAAGTGGGCAGCTGGCATCTGCCGGGGACAGAGATGGAGGACAGAAAAGTTGAGCAACTTGAAGGGTGCAGTGTCTGTCTTGGTGCAGCTTATGGCCCTTCAGGCTGAGCAGTGAGGTCCCTGTAATTTTACACTAAGCGCTTCTTCTCCCTGTGCTTTCCTTGCCTTTTTTATTTTTCTCAGCTGATTCATGGACGCTGTTTGCTCAGGAATGTCCCGTGGCAATGGATTCTGTGGGTCGACAGAGATAAAACCAAAACAAACCTCCTTCTCCCCTTGTCTGAACTTGTTACTTCTTCACTTCATCATACCCCTTCTCCCTGCTCCTGTGTCCTTGTGTTTCTGCTCTGCATTTCAAAGGAAGTAGCATTCAAGTGGTCACCCAGAGCAGAATTCCTCACCCAAATTATCTGATTGCAGCATGGGGCAGCCAGCTGCTGTGAGCACCGAGCATTCAGACAAGAAGAAACAAGCTTGGTTTTCATGAGAGTGCTTGATCAGCCCCTTGCCTTTGGCTCTTTTTTGTGTATGTGATCCTCCTCCCTTCCCAGGTGGGAAAGGGCTGAGCTGTTTGCCAGTGCCATGTATTACAATTGCACCTGTAGGTCTTCATTAGGGAGGATTCAAAGGTTCAGTGGGGAAAGAATGGGTGATCCAAGATGTGGCAGGCAGTGAAGGATGGGGAAGCTGTTAGCCCAGTTTCGACAGGCAAGGCAGAGTGAGTGTAAGAATAGCCACTCTGTGTCATTCTCTGGTCCTTCCAGCCAAATACCTTCACCCTTACAGTGGTCAGCACCAGCAAGGGTGAGCATCAGACCATTCTTGGCATGCTTCTCCTCACTACTCTTCTAGACTCCAGCTTAGAGATTTCTTGTGTCAAAAGTGATACTGTTTTATTTAATACTCATGTTTGTTCTCTGAAGTTGTTGTTTCTCCTCACAAACAGCTGGCAGTTCTTTATCCTCTCTGAGCTGAAGGAGGAACCCAAATGCGTGCAGTCCTGTGAGCTCAGTATGGGTTCATGCACTGATGTGATGATTTTTTCTGTTCTCCTTTCCTGCATGACTTCCCCAAGATTGTACAGAGATGGAAACTAACCCCACAGCCCTGCAAGGATCTCTTGAGTGCCAGTCCAGCCTTTCTTCTCAGCCCCATTTTCTTCCTGGAGGGGAGGATGGCATCCCCCATCTCACGGGGCTCTTTCTTCTTGTTGGCAGGTGTAAGGAGTGCTCCAGCACCCTGCTCCCAGGGTCGTACAAACCCGGCTCAGAGGCAGGGACTTTTGTCTGCACACAGCATCGTGGTAAATTGGCCATGAGCGGGAAGATGGACAGGAGGCCCAGCCTGGACCGACAGTCACCAGAGCTAAGAACTGAGGCTGGGGCCAGCTGCGTGGGTGAGGATGCGCTCCCTGCAGGAGCAGAGGTGGGGAAGGACAACGGCAGTGTTGTGGTGAACGTGGCAGAGACCCAGATGCCTGCAGAGGTGTCAACCGGCCCAGAGGAGAAGGACAGCACACCGAGCAAAGCAGAGACAGCCATACCCCATGCAGGAAGCGGGGCACCCATCTCCCAAATTCCCCCTAGGCCTCCTCTTCCCAGCAAGCCCTCGGTGCCCAGCCAGGACAAAGCCAGCTCACTGGATGGACAGCACAGACACCCTCGGCCCACCCCAGCCCCAAGGAGATCCACAGATGCCCTCTCCCCTCCAGCCTCACACCCCGTGCCCCGGCCCAGGTCCACTGTCCAGGGCGAGGCTGGCGACTGCGGGCCTGGTATAGTGAACGGTGAGAGATTCAGTGGTTACTGTCCGCATCCACAGCAGTCAGCAGCAGGTTGGATGAGTTTCGCTGCTTCCCTGCCCTTCTGCTCCAGTTAAATCTTGGGCTCAGACACTGAGCCTTTATCTGCCCCTGTCCCCATGACAGCGCTAAGATTCACACCACCCTGCCCCATTGTATTTCTCTGGAGCTTTCCAGAGGGCACCGTCAGCCTGGAGTGAAGGTGGCAGTGCTGGGGCAATGTGCAGGAGTGGGGACACAGGGACACATGAGTTCTCCAGCTGCGGCTCCAGGATGGGGTGGGAAGAAAAAGGCAGGGGTGGTATTTGGGAGAGACTGATTGCAATGACTATGGAAGAAACTTTCTTCCATAGAGAGTGGGAACACACAGCCACCCACAGATAAGAGATAAGAGGTGCTTTGTGTGTATTTAACCTCATTCGATATGTCCTTTTGGTGTTGTGACAGTCTGACCCTGTGTCTTTCTAGGTAGGGTACCTGAACCCAGTCCCCCTGTCCCAAAACCCCGAGGGAGACCCTGCTCCTCTGATCGGTACGTCCTTCTGTTCACAGATCACCTGGAAACCCCAAAGCGAGGTGGGGCTGTGGGGAGGGTTCAGCTGTGGTCTCCTCTCCCACCTCCATCACCATCTGCTCGTGGGTGGATATAGGTCTTTCTCAGGTCCCCTCCCTGGCTGCTGCCAGCCCAGCTCAGTCAGGCTGCCAGTACTTGTCTCTCTCTCCAGGGTCTCTGTCCTTTAGGGTTTGTAAAGAACATGGGGGCTTCAGGAAGGCAGAAGGGTGTTTCTGTGGTTCCTTCTGAAATGGTCCTGTTTGTGCATATTGAGAAGGGGACACTCGTCTGCCTCCTGGAGGGTTAGTCCAGGAAAAGATCCAGTGCAAGAACATTGGGGATGCTTGGCTGCAGTTAGCAGCTCTTACCCAGGAGCCTGCAGGCACCGATGTTCATTCATTCTTGTCTGTTCTTGGGACAGAGGTTTCACAAGTGCACTGCATTCACAATAGCCAAAGAGCAGGTGCGTGTGGCAAATGGTGGTCGCTTTCCCACTTTATCTTACTGCTGGTTAGCAGATGGAGACTGTAATACTCAGAAACTGAGGTGCTCCACCCCGTGGATGAGTCAAGCAGGCTGTGTCCCTCAGGGCCTTAGGTTTGCCCCTAGCTCACTGCAGAGAAGGAGCTGCTTTGTGTCTGGGGAAGGCTAGAGTCATTCCAGATGTGAAAGCTGCTTTAGTATGGAAGACATCCTGCTCCCTCTTCTCTTGTAGGCTGTGTCCCTCTGCTGTGCCTCACCTTTCTTGCCTGTCTCTGCTCCCTGCCACCTCTTGCTATCTTTTTATCTGTTCTTCCAGTGCTGGAGCTGCTGCAAGAGCCAAGGACCCACCGTGGATGGCCTTAGTGCAAGCAGAGCCCAAGAAGAAGCCTGCTCCTCCTCCCCCGGGGAGCAGCCATGAGACCCCAAGCAGGACTTCAGGGGAGGAGGATGGGGAGGAGGCGGAGAAAGCCAGGAGTGAGGAAAGCAGGTCTGATGCCACAGAGCCTAAATCATACAATCCCTTTGAGGAGGAGGAGGATGAGGAAGCGGAGAGCACTGCTGCCCAAAAGAGCACACCTGAGCAGGAGCAGAGTGAGACTGCTGCCAGGCCTCTCCACCCCTGGTACGGCATCACTCCCACTAGCAGCCCCAAGGTGAAGAAGCGGCCAGCTCCACGAGCCCCCAATGCTTCCCCGCTAGGTGAGCTCTCCCCAACTCCTTATTCCTCCTTCTCACTGATTCTCTTTGTGTGCACCCCTGCCACTAGTTTACAGCCCTATTCTCTTCTGGTTGCCCCTCTTTCCCTGAGCTCTCCTTTTGCTTTGCAGCCCACCACCCAGTCTCCAGGCTGTCACACTCCGAGCCATCATCTTCCACCCCATCTCCAGCCCTCAGCCTAGAGAGCATCAACTCTGAGAGTTCAGCCAAGGTGCTGGGTGACACTGACGAGGCCTCTGTGCCCAAAAGCTCCTCCGAGCCCACTGTCCACACGCCAACAGCCACCAAGACCTCTCACACTGACACTCCGCTCACCAGCGTCTCCTCCAGTGAAAGCCCTGCTGCCCCAGCCAGCCTCTCCACCAACTCCTCCTTCTCCTCCTCCAGTGAACTGGCCAGCTTCAGTGGGGAGGTGCAAAACAGCACCGCACACACCAGCAGGAGTGTCTCTACCGGCAGCTTAAAGACCAGCCCCAGCCGGCTTCCCCCCAAGCCTCCTGCTGGGGCTAGCCCTACACCCATCATCGTGGCTTCAGAAGGGGGTCCTGGGAGCCCTAAGCCCTCCTCCTCACCCAAGCCGCAGCTGAAGGTGAGTTGGTGACCTTCCTCCTATCAAGATCAGGGGCCTTCTCTTCCCTGTCTGTCATTCAGTCAGAGTGGGGATTTAGTCCAGGCTTTGCCCTTACACAGGTTTGATATCTGGCCTCCTGAAAGCAAAGCTCAGGTGTGTGTTAGAGGTTAAGTGGTGGTTGTGCTCGTACTCTGCCTGCCATGCCTGCTAGAGAGGAGGCAGGATGTCGTGTGGTCAGAGCAAATGGGAAGGAAATAGTCAAAGAAGATACTTGTTACTATCTTACTAACATGCTTGTTAATAAGTGAGTAATGCTTGTTACAGAGAAGCTGGGGACTTGAGGCCAAATGCGAGGACAGCCATTTATCAACCCTTAGTTAGACTGCCAGTGGAAATCGACGCTGTGTTCCTCCTCTGGGAAGGTGTGGTGTAGGACAGACTCTAGGGCTGCCTCTCTGCTCAGTCTCAGCTGTTGGGATCATTTCCCTTTCCTGGCTCCTCATGGGTATCTCGCTTTGTCTTCCTGCTCCAGTCCTCCTGCAAAGAGAACCCCTTCAACCGAAAGCCATCGCCTGTTGCCTCCCCCTCCGCAAAGAAACCTCCCAAAGGCTCCAAACCAGTGCGTCCTCCTGCACCAGGTCATGGCTTCCCACTGATCAAGCGCAAGGTAAAAGAGCCCTTGGAAGCAAAGAGGGGCAAAAGCCAGCTCTGTATTATCTCCCCGGTTTGCTAAGCCCTGGGTTATCTTCTCAGCGTGCAGCTAGCATGCTGATGTATGTGTGGCTAGGGAGGGTGATGTCTAGGCTAGATCCTACTGATGATAGCACCCCAGACTCCCTTTGTTTCCAAGAGGGGTGAGGATTTCAGATCCTGTGTTAGGTGGAGTGTCCTGTTGTTCCCTCATAGCCATTAATGAGTCTTAGGGTTACCATTGGAAACTGGAGGTCGATGGTAATGGAAGTCTCTGCTATGTGGTTTGGCAGGTGCAGACAGATCAATACATCCCCGAGGAAGACATCTATGGAGAGATGGATGCCATTGAGCACCAGCTGGACCAGCTAGAGCACCGTGGTGTGGTCTTGGAGGAGAAACTTCGCAGCTCTGAGAATGGTGTGTGGGCTGTGCTGTCCATGGGTGTGGGGCAGGATGGACCCTAGGGCTGCTCTGTGTTCCTGCTGATGTTGGAGATGGAAGAGCACAAGGGGCAGGTTGGCTCTAGCTGAGTGGTGACAGCATTCTGCAGGGCTGGGGATGGCTCTGAATTGTCCTTTTGCTTGGCAGACAGCCCTGAGGACAGCCTGCTGGTGGACTGGTTCAAACTCATCCATGAGAAGCACATGCTGGTGCGCCACGAGTCAGAGCTCATCTACATGTAAGTATATGTGTGGCTGGGGGCACTGATGGTGCTCTGGGGAGACCTGTCTCTGTGCTACTAAAACTGTGCTTCCAGTGGAGGGCCTGACATGGCCTCCTTGCCTGGAGAAGTGAGGGAAAGAGGGCAAGCAGACAAATACATCCAAACATATTAGCACTGACCCACTTCAAGTCACCAGAGCATCTTCTCCAGAAAGTCCTCGAGCCGCCAGGGTTTGTCCCAGCTGGCAGCCCCCTTCCCTGTTTGCTATACAATGTAAGACCAGCATCTTGGCCAGTTCTTTCCCAGGTCACCCTGTATCTTGGGATGATATTTTGCCTCTCTGGAGCCTTGCAGTGGTTCCCAGCAGTGCCTCCTTCCCTTGCAGCTTCAAACAGCAGAATCTGGAGCAGCGGCAGGCAGATGTGGAATATGAGTTGCGTTGCCTCCTCAACAAGCCAGGTAAAGCATCACTCAGGCTGTAGCTACCAACGTTTTTCCCTTGAGCTTCATCTCCCTTCTGTCTCAGAGGGTCTCAGAAGAAGAGGGAGATCTTAGGAGATAAGAGCACATTCAGCTCTCTCTAGAACTGTGGTCCTGTCTCATTGCTTGCCCTACCCTTGTGCAGGCTTATGCTCCTCTTATCCCTATGGAGGAGCCTGAGATGGCACATACTGGGCTCTCCCTCCACAGTATCACTGCTCCAGCCAGCCTTACAGCAAGTTGGGGTACAAGGAGGTCGTGGTAGGGGATCTCTACCACAAGCTCTGAATTTCACAGCTCCTTCAGCCATGTAATTGCCTGTTCTTCTTTGGGGTTTGGTCGAGTAGAGAAGGACTGGACTGAGGAGGACCGAGTGAGGGAGAAGGTGCTGATGCAGGAGCTGGTGACCATCATTGAGCAGAGGAATGCCATCGTGAACTGCCTGGATGAGGACCGGCAGAGGTGAGGAGGGAGATGCGCTGAGGCGAGGAGTAGGGTCTGTCTGACTCAGTGCCACACGGGTGGCTCATGGGAGCATCCCAAGGTGTCCCTATTTCTGAAGTCTTTCCCTGGTCCGTGTCTCCTTGAATGGCTTGTGTGGGAAAGACAGGGCAGTGATGCTCCAGAGATGGATCTGCACTTCCATGGCTTTTAAGCAGGAGGTTCTCTACCCTTAAACAATACAGCAGCTGTTTCCAGGGTTGGATTGCTGACCTGTTTCCCGTTGTTTCTTTCAGGGAAGAGGAGGAAGATAAAATGTTGGAAGCCATGATTAAAAGGAAAGGTAAGAAACAGAATTTTGGAGCTTTGGTTTCGCTGCTGACCTCTGCAAGGGGCAGCATAAGCCATTTGTGAAGTTGTGTTCAGCAGGAGAGAGTGACGTTATTCTGTGTATACTCTGGAGCCTTTGCTGTAGGAGCATTAAAGTTTGGGGCACAGCTATGCTGCGTGTCCCTGTTGTCACAGAAGGAAGTGTGCATGCAGTGGTGGGCTTTGATTCATCGCTGTTGTCATCTGCGTGTGTACAAACCATCAGCATCATACAGTAACAACCCTCCTTTGCAACTCCAGAATTTCACAAGGAGACTGAGACTGAAAGCAAGAAGAAAGGCAAATTCAAGCCCATGAAGGTGCTTAAACTGCTGGGCAACAAGCATGACTCCAAGAGCAAGTCGCCCAAGGAGAAAAGCTAGAGCAGAACGCCAGCAGTGGGAGGGATGTGCTGCCTGACTGCCCTGGCCTCCTGCGGCCAGCTGCCTGCCAGGAGGGATCTGGCTCCCTCCGCTCCCCTCGCCTTCCCCCTTCACTCCACACCAGGCACCGGCATGGCCGCCCTGGGAAGACTCCAGCCCTCTCTGCCTGTAGTGGTGAGTCCGACCGCAGTGCTCCCCTTCCTGAGGCTGCAGAGGGTGCTGAGTTTCCCCTCTAAAGCCTCACTAACAAGGCAGGGAGAAAATGGATTCGCTTTTCAGAAGCGTTACCCTGTCACGTGTCCTTGTTACTGACTGAGAAGCAAGCTGAGGAGTTTGGTGTTTGTGGGCATACTTGCACTAACCATCCCCCTCCCCTACTCCCGCTCTTACTGTGACAGCTCCGTGTGCCTCCAACCTCTTGGGCCTGGCTGTCCCTCCCTGCCTGCCCACTCTTGTCCCCTTCCTGTCCCATTTTTAACTTCAGGAGAAAAGTCTGGTATTAGAATCAGGATTCTTTAGGTTTTAAAAAAATACAGTCCAGCATCACAAAGCTCTAAAGCCATAGCCAAAAAAATAACTGGTGCCCTATTTTGAGCTGTCCCCTCCCACTGAAGGCTTTTCCCCTTGAGCATTACAGGTCTGAGAGGACCCAAGGGGACAATGTACATCTGCTCAGATGTAGCCCGTGTGCCCTACTCAGGATATCTTACCCCCACTGCTGCTAAGCACCGCTGCCTGCTGCCTTCAGGGGGAGGGAGGAACATTCCTTTCCCAGGCAAGGGCAGAAAAGCACAAGACTGACTTAGTGCCGGCAATGGGCAAGCCTGTGCCCCTGCTCACCAGTGCCACCCTCGAGCGGCTGGGGAGAGAGGCATGGTCACAACTGACCTTTCCCCAGCTTTGTCTGTATATACTTTAAAAGTGTGTGAAGGAGGTTTGGCTGGTTATTTTTTATGCCTACTTTCCTACATGAATTCAAACTTGCCCTAACACTTTTAAAACCCTTATTTTATTTGGTGTGTGTGTGTGTGTGTGTGTGTATGTCGGAGGAAGGAATGGGGGGATGGTATTCTTTCAGCTTTTCCTTCTTCCTTCCATTTTTGTTTCCTGCCTTCTCCTCCAAGCTGAGGAGCTATTTATTGAGTTGTTTTGTCAGTCTGAATTAGACATTGACTTTCATGAGTGTTTGGTTGGTCAGCTGTTTGTCATGCCTTCCCATTAGCAAATTAGTCATGCCAGCCCCGAACAAACTGCTGCGCTCCCTTCCAAAAATACAGCAGGCTTTAGCCAAAACACTTTTAGAGCAGTGCCTTGCAACATGGCTGGCGTAGCAGTCTGGAAAGAGATCTGTTTCCCAAACCCTGAGTGACCATGGGTGGGTGGCAGCACGCCGTGCCACTTGCCATAATACCCCAGCAGGCTGATCAGGAGCAGTGGTTGGGGAGGGGAGATCCTAAAGCACTGCTCTTCTCCAAGGAGAAACAAATCTGTTCTAGAGCCTGCTGTTGTGTCACTGTTGCCAAAGGCCATCAGGATTGCAGCAGCCTGACACCCCTTGACCCCGTGCCTGGTCAGAACCTTGATTTGGAAATTATGCTGTACTAACTCTGACTTCCATTCATCTGATCAGAAATAAATACTGGATTTGAAAAACAATCACAGCTTAGGTTTCTTATTCCTGGGGACAGAATGTGCCGCCTGCTTATGGAGTAGCTGACGAGTATTGCTAAGAAGCAGATGATGGGATCTTAATTTCTGAATTTCATTTTGCTGGGTTTTATGTGGGAATAGAGGGGCATCACGCTTCAGCCTGGTGAGTCAACAGCCATTTCCAAGCACTGTGGGAAGCTGATGGCTATTCAGCATACCATGCTTTCAGGAACCAAAAAACCACAGCAAGCCTGCTGCAAAGATCAGCATGCTCTGGGCTGAAATCCCCTCTCCCCCCACCCCCAACACTGCAGCTGTGTTCTGAGCGCCTGCCCAGTTTAGCTGCTGCTGAGAAGTCTGCTGATGCGTGCAGTCACGCTGACCTGCAATAATGTTGGAGGCTCGTGTTTGCGCAAGGCCAGGCGGCTGCATCTTCCTCGTCACATGTGCCAACACAGCCATTCCCAGGCTTGTGTGGACCAGAGTGGGTTGTAGATGTGGGTGGTGATGTGTTGGTAGTGTACTGCCCCTAGAAACCTCCGCCTCTGGGTAGATGGAGGAGAAGGAGTGATGTTTTCAGCTGTGCAGAGTGCTGTACTCTGAGGCACCGAAGAGTCAGGAGGAGGCTCTTTGTCAGATTTTAATAGCTGCTGCTGTGTTTTCATCTATTTAATGTTGTTGAGTGTGAAGAGATCTAGTGTGTGGGGAGGATTTTACAACAGCTTGCTTCTGTTACCAGCTCTGTACAAATTGTTCCTGCCTTCTGGCTTCAGGCAACAGGTCGTACTGCCCCCTCTTCAGGGGGACCACTGGGAGATGGGCAAGGCACAGGCCAGCCCTTGAGACACCAATGCCCAGGGCCTGGGAGAAGAGGTGGGAACAAACTGCACTTGTGTTTCTCCCTTGGCCTAGTCGAGGACACCAGATTTTTTCCCACTAGGAAAGTCTTTTGTTATGATCTCTTTCACTTCCTCACTTCTCTTCTTGTCAATGATCTCCATCTCCCGTATTTTCTGCAAAGCACAAAGGGGAAGGGCTAAGTGAGAATGCCAGGAGTTGGTTTTTCTTTTCTGTTTTTCTTTTGTCAGTTCCAAGAACAAAGGTTCTCCTTTCCTGATTAATTACATGCAGAGGGGGAAAGAAAGGCTGAAAATCACATTACCTGATTTCTCAAATTCATGCCTGTCTTGTGCTGCAAAAGCAAACTCTCCCCTCCTCTTTCCTGCTCGGCTGTCAGAGGGAGACTGCTTTAAAGACTCTGACGTGGGTGATGCCCTCAAGGCACTGTGTGGGACCAGTGCTGCCAAGAATCTTACATACCTGTGAGATTTCAGTGAAGATAATTCTCTGATACTTCTTGCCCTGTCCCAGGGCTTCCATCTCTGTCAGGAACTCCCTCCTCTCCTGAACTTCATTCACCACTGACAGACAAGAAAAAACACTGTGCAAATAGGATCCAGCCAAAAGGGAAGAAAACACATTTCCATCTGGCTGTGAGCCCTCAAACCCTAGTTCTGCTGGGACAGTGGCCTCATGAGGGAAGAGTGGTATCCGCTTTAACACCCACACATCTTGCCCAGGCCACCAAAACACTTCAGTAGTCCCTTACACTTAGTGGGAAGCCCCTCTCCCCTGCACAGCTGCCTTCTGCATCCTGCAGGAATGGTGACTTCCTGCTTTTCTTTGTACCAGACAACTCTCTCTCTTTGTACAGGCATTTCTCTCATTATTTGACAGTTGTCAATCTGTGCTGCCCTGGTTAAGGAAGGGCTTGCTGGAGTGCCCACATACACAGAAGATTCGAGTACAGAGAGGTATAGCGCAGTGTTGTGTCATCCCAGAATACTGTGCAAGCCAAAGTACACCACCGCTAAAATTCTGCTCTGCATTTAAGCTCTACTACTGTAACTGCACTGATCTTGGAATCAAAGTAAACACAGGCCAAACCACAGTCAGACTGGTTACACTGAGTTATGCTGGCTGGAGAAAGGATCCACAGCATGTGGGCTTTCTGCCCAGGCTACCCCTGCAAATCACTAGGTGTTCCTCTGCCAGCAGTTTGTCTCGTGTGGGCAATCCAGACAGCTTGCATCTGCCAGCAAACCGCTGCAGTACAACTTCTGCAAGGAAGGCCAGATCACAGCATGACAGCAGTCAGTCCTTCCTCCTGGAACCTGGCATCTGTGCCCTTTCCCAGGGGGCTTCAGATCTGTGGCCGCACAGCCTGCCACCCCAACCCTTGGAGGGATTAGTTGCCCAGGCCACCCCTGAGCCTTCCTCCAGATCACACAAAGACATACGTTCTTCAAAGCGGTCAGGCTCAGGTATCTCCTCTTCCTTTGTCTGAACCAGCATCTGTTTCACTCGGTGCTCCACCACATCCTTCCCAGTTGCTAAGATATTTTGGAGCCTCTGCTTCTCCCTTTCCAAATCTCCTGTGAATGCCATGGATAAAAATGAATTCTTAAAAGCCTGTCTCCTCAGCAAGGAGCTGCCTGCCCTGCTTTGCTGTTAGCGATGACAGAGGAAGCGTGATGTTAGTGATGGTGCATCCCCAAACTGAACAGTGCTACACATGGTGAAGGGCAAACCAATCTGACCTCAAAGGTTTGGCCCACGTTTACAAGCTAGAAAATTGCAGAGTGCTTTCTTCTTACACAGGATTGTGTGAGTTCCTGTCACCTATTGTCCCCCTAGTCAGTGAGCAGAACTCTCAGAGATTTCTTTTTTAAGTATCTTTGAAGAGAGAAAGTGTGAAGAATAATTAAGAATACTCCCCAAGGGTGCTGAGGGGTTAGACATAAAGGAAGGAGAAGGACTGGGCAGCACACTTCATTTATCTGAGATGTTTGCTGACTTACGCCTTGCCTGTGGCCTGAATTTCTCTCGGGTGTAGGCATCTCCTGCCCGGCAGACCTCAGCAGGCCGAAGATGGGGTTTAGCTGACAGCTTGCTTGGCTGACAGTGCGGTGGGGAGGAAGCAGGCAGCGTGGGCACTGGTTCTTGGCTGGAGGTGGGGTGGCACTGCAGGGGCAGAGATTCTCCCCCTGGAGAACAAACCAAACATACTGATGTCAGACACAGAGGAGTCTGGGCAGGTGGCTCCAGCCTACCACCAGCAAAAGTTCATAAAAACACAGAATGGCTGTCAACGGTTTACAGTTGGTTTTAGGTTGGAAGGGATCTCAAAGCCCACCCAATTCCAAGCCCCTGCCATTGCTAGGGCTTCCACCCACCAGCTCAGGCTGCCCAGGGCCCCATCCAACCTGGCCATGAGCACCTCCAGGGATGGGGCACCCACAGCTTCTCTGCACAGCCTGTGCCAGTGCCTCACCGCCTGCTGAGTGAAGAATTTCTTTCCAATACCTAGCCTAAACTTCCCCTCTTTTTGTTTAAAGCCATTCCCCCTTGTCCTATCATCATTAGACAGTGTAAAAAGTCTGTCTTCATCTTTCTTTTAAGTTTCCCTCACGTACTGGAAGGCCGCAATGAGGTCTCCATGGAGCCTTCTCTTCTGCATGCTCAACAAGCTCAGCTCCCCAAGCCTATCTTCACAGGAGAGGTGCTCCAGCCCTCTGAGCATCCTCATGGCTCTCCTCTGTACCTGTTCCAACAGCTCAGTATCCTCCTTGTGTCGGGGGCCCCAGGCCTGGACACGGCACCCCATATGGGGCCTCATGAGGGCAGAGCAGAAGATGACAGTCACCTCCCTTCACCCTGCTGCCACCCTTCTTTTGGTGCAGCCCAGGATGCAGGTGACCTGCCAGGCTGTGGATCCAGGTTCCACAGAAGCCTCACACCATCGCATCATGTCCCCTGGGGACATCTCAGTGAGTACCCACACAAAACATGGAGAGAACAGGACACGTCCGCCTACAACCATGCAGAAGGTGAACGCCATCCCTCAGTGCGAGCAGCAGAAGCCGTTCCCCATAGCACTGGGGAAGGAGTGCAAAGTGGGCACCACTCACGCCTCAGGCAGTCCATCAGGAACCGCCTCTGGAAACTCGTCAGCTTCGACTCCTCCATCAGGGCTGAAAAACAGAAGCTACGTGTTACCACACAGCCCAGTGGGCTCCCAGGACTGACAGGACAGAAGCCAAGCTGGGGGGAAATGCACTTATCTGACCGCCCCACAGCGCCCACGGCAGCCTTCCCCGCATCCCCGGGGTCTCCCCTCCCGCCAAACCCGTTACCTCTCAGCACCTCCCGGGTCTCGGGGCTGTACCGGGCTCTGCCTCTTCCCGCTGGTCCCCTTCCCGTAGACGAAGCCATGGCCGGTGGCGACCACGGAGGAAGAAGATAGGAGATAAGGGCGGCAGAGCGGCGGCTCGTCTCCGCGGCAACGGCGCCGCCGGGCTACTTCCGGGGACGTTACGTCACGGCGGGAGACCGGAAGTGGGTCGTACTTCCGCCGGGGAGAAAGGCAGCAAGATGTCGGACAACGAGGACAAGTGAGAGAGGGGCTGGGATCAAGGACCGAGTCCGGAGCCTGGGCTTGTCCTCGGCGCTGAGGCCGGCTCCAGGCCCTGTCCTCCGGCCCCAGCGCGTTGTGCGATGTGCGCTTGCCTCTCTCCCGCAGCTTTGACGGCGATGATTTCGACGATGTGGAGGAGGACGAGGGGCTGGATGACCTGGAGAACGTGGAGGAGGTGGGTGCCCTGCAGGGCCCGGCCGGCCGGCTGGCCTGCTGCTGGGCTTGCAGTCGAACTGTAACGGTGCTGTGCTTTTCCCAGGAGGGACAGGAGAACGTGGAGATCCTCCCTTCTGGAGAGCGACAGGCAGCAAACCAGAAACGCATCACCACCCCCTACATGACCAAGTATGAACGAGCCAGGGTTCTGGGCACTCGTGCCCTCCAAATAGCGTGAGTATTCTTACCTATATCCCAGCCATCCCTACAGCAGGACCATGTTCTTTTAATGTCTCACCCTGTTAAAGCTGCTTCTGTCCTTCTTAAACCCTCATGTCATCCTTTGCCTGGCAGTTGAGCTTGGGAAGTGGCATCTCCATCAACACTGAAAAGCAATACTGTGAGCCGTCAGTCACACGTGAATTCTGAATCTCACCCTGGCTGAGACTGTGGGTTTCATGCCTAGAAAAGAAGATGTTCAGACTCTCTAATGATCCACAGAGGTCACAGGCAAAAGGAGCAGGGAATGTGGCATTCTGATCATGATTTCTGCCTTTCGTAAGGCAGCCAGCACGTGTTGGGAAGCTCAGAACTACTTTTACAAAGTTAAGCTTTGAGGAGGGGATACTCTGTAGCCTCGCTGTTTTCACATGGCTGTAAAAACCTCTAGGAATGGCATAGCCATCCTGAAATCTTAAGCATCCAGTTGTATTGTGGCAAACTGTACGTTTGCTAAGTATTTGGAATAGCGGAACATCACTTCCAATAGATAATAACATTTAAATCCTATTTTAAGTACTGTTAAGATTAGCTCCTTTCAAACTATTCCATTTACCTGTCCAGATCTGTTTTAATAATACATGCCGAAAAGTTATGTGATTTTTTTTTTTTTAAACTGCTCTGTGAGATTGTTGGGCTGTGTTGAAATTGATCTGAAAGGACTTTTCTGAGTTCCATCTTAGCTACAACCTCCCTGAAAGTTATGCTGATCTGATTACCATCTATGAGCTTCTAAATGATCTTAATCGTTGCTTTGCTGAGCTATTCTTTGCCCAGTTATCACTCCAGGAAGGAATTCCGTTGCGTGTTCTTTCAACTGGTGGCAGGCCAGAAGAATGGGAGAGATGGGATGGGCCTGTGCCAGGCCTTTAATCCCAAACACTGGCACCTGGTTCTGTTTCACCTCCATATTCTGCTTTTGGTGCTGACTGTAGGCCAGCAGCAGCCCCCCAGGGGCCTCACCCACACATAATGTGAACTTCTGTTGCTTTTGCTGCCACCTGAGACAGATGTCAGCTGTGCTTGCTCTGCTGTTACAGCCCTCACCAAAAGGCATTTTTTTTTCATCTGGAGATAGAGTACATCATAAATCCAGCCCTTCGTTTTCCTCTGAAGGAAGCCTTGAAGATGCAAGCAAGTCAGAACATAATGGTTGCCCATTTTATAATATTTCAACTCTCTTTATTATTTTTAATTTTAGATCTACCCTTATTTTTCACATTTAAGTACAGTGCAGTGAGACTAGACAGGTATGGATCTGACCAGCACTCAAGCCCCAGCTGTTTAGCAGAGGATGAAGGATCGATTAAGAACATTCAGATGAAAACTCAGTCCACAGCCCCTTGGGGGAAACCTTCTTCCCAGAGTGGATAGGAGTACAATATGCACTCATGTGCTTAGCTGTCCCTTCTGTGTTTCTGTGCATTCTCTCTGTGTTCTCTCAAATGGTTGTTGATGTTTGTCCCAGGATGTGTGCCCCTGTGATGGTGGAGTTGGAAGGAGAGACAGACCCCTTGCTGATTGCCATGAAAGAACTCAAGTAAGTCCCAGCCTTTGGCAATGTATGTATTGCTTTCCATAAAGCAAGCCGTCCTCTGTTTATCTCAGCACTTAGCAACTTATTCCATGCAGTAGATATTCCAAGACAACCTTCTTTTTCATCAACAACAGTGAGTACTACAGTTTCCTTCCACTTTTCCACCTTGGACCTTCTCCACAGCTGCTCACTCCCATCCTAGAAGTTCTTGCAAACTGTTGATGATGAGCAGCGCTCTGACCTCTTTTATATAGGAGTCATTTCTGTGATGAGAACCCAAGATCCCCATAAGGGATCGGTTTAATTCCCTGAAAGGAATCGATTTGAAGCAGCCTTCTGAACAGATCTGTGTTCAGATGAAGCGCTGGCTTAAAGAATAAAATTAGGGTCAGAGTGGTGACGTGAAGACTCTGATAAGAATGTTGTTTCACTGCACCCTTCGATACTTGGCTTATTGTGCTAGCAGGAGACGCGCCTCTTGCTTACAGAAAGATTCATTTGAATCTTTCCTGGCAGTTTCTGGATCACTGCTTAGAGGCCCACAGCAGAGTGCCCTGGTGGCCCACAGTTTGCCAGCATGGTCAGCAGATTACTGTGTCACAGGCAGGTATCCTTCAAGCAAAGTAACTGGATTCCTTTACTTACTAAGTCCCTGTTCTCGAATTGATTCATCCCTCTGCTCAGTGCATTGCAGTTGCTCCTGCAGACTTTATATCTGTTACAGCTCCCTTTATCATTGCCAAAACTCCATGGGTTGTGCTCCTGTTGGATCTCCAAGTTCAGCCTGAGTTGTTTCAGGTCACCATCTGAGTGTGAGCTCTAGAAAAGCAGTCAGGATGTGACACAAAATATAATGGCATCCTGTGCTGTGCCAAAATTAAATTGTTAATTCTTGGCATGAGGAAGCTGCTTTTGGAAAAACAACAGCCCTGGATGTGATTGTTAAAGGTGTTGTATTACTTTTCAGGTCTGATATGGTTGTAAACCTGATGCCCTGGTTAGATTCTAGACCATCTAATTACATTTTGCACTTAAATCTGCTTGCACAAAGTCAAATGGTGTTCAGTACTTTCTTGCTTTCTGATTGGAACTGCTGTTAGCAGATGCTGTGTTCCTGTAGGTCTTTGATTGTTTTCAATGCTTTGCACCTACAAGGGAGAATTTTGTTGGGAATTTCCAAATCACTGGCACTACATAGGTCTCCCATGAGCTTACTGAAGTCAGCAATGCCATTGCATGCTGAAATGGCGTAGTGAAGGCTCTGGCATTTCTATTCACCTCTCTCCTCCCTCCAGAGCACGCAAGATTCCCATCATCATCCGTCGTTACCTGCCTGATGGGAGCTACGAGGACTGGGGTGTGGATGAGCTCATTATCACAGACTGATCAGCCTCCGGCTGTTGTTTTTGATTCTTTTCTTCTCCAGCAGATGTTTCTATTTTTGTTTATATTTGTATAAATAAATTATAAATTCTTTCTTCTGTACACCAGTTTGGTTGTTACCGTTTTATTCTGTGTCAGTCTGCATAGGCCCTATTTATTAATATTAGGGAGTCAAGTGCTATGCTTTCATTGCAGAATTTTTTCCATCTGAAAAGCCCATGCACTTTATATAGGGTAAAGAGTGCAGTAACTGCCTGCACCACAGCTCCTCCTTGGTTATAGGACCAACAGCCACTTAAAAGGCTGCTGTACAGAAGTGGTCTTGCAGGTACTTTGGCTTCAGAAAGACTCCAACCCTTCTTAAAACAGGAGTGCTGAGACACCTCCATTGCTTCTCCCTAGACAGTTGGGCCTTTGTGCCCTGAGCAGGTTGCTGTGGAAACCCCCAATTTCCTCTCTGGCCAGAGCTGGCTGTGGGTCTTCTCAGGAGTATCGTAGAGCAACTCTCATCAAATCACCTATTGTTTCCTTGCTCCTGCTGCTTATCAGTGATGGGGATCCCCTTTCAGTGGCACTGCCCCAGCCGGAAGCACAGTCGCCAGTCACAGTCCCACTAGCTCGGCAGTTGTAGGTTAAATTGCTGCTCTTGCCATTCATTCTGCTGTTCTCTGATGTGCAATGGAGCTGATGCTCCTTGGTGCGTGGGTGCTCTCAAGGCATCTCACTGGTATGAACACCAGCAGCTCTTACAGTGGCACAAGAACAGTTAAATTCTGGAGCCCCTTTCTGCAATCTGTAGTGTGATGATGGATTGGTGATTTGTCCCGTTAATGTACCTGCATTCTCGCTTCTGATGTGCGAGAAGAAAAACGCAGACCCTTGCCAAAATCAAGAAGTTAGGTGGATGCGTTAAAATCTGGGAGGGCTTCCAGCCAGCTACTCCTTGGTTTTCATGTCTTAATCATCCCTGCTCCTGGGCTCTCACTCTGAGCTCTGGGGCAGAACGCTCTCTCTTCGTAGCAGGTGATCTTATTAAAAAGTGCACCTGTTGTTTCTGCTTTACACTGATATTCTCTTTACAGAGCTACGGGAAGGATTTTTCCACCTAGTTTGTGCTTATGTTTGAAGCATGCTTTCTTTGTGCTGTATGTATGGTCAGTGCCTGCGGACGAGCATCCGTATCCCAACGGGAGTTTGTATGCACCTGCCTGGGAACCCAGCTCATATAACCAGCCACGTATGTCATCCTCTTAATGCTCCCTGTAAGAGCAGCCACCCATCCACCCTTCCTTTGGTGGTCTGTGCAGGGATGCAATGTGCACAGGAGGGGGAGGCAAGAATGCGAGAGCTGAATGGATCCCTGGGCAAAAAGCTCAGAGGGAATATGGAGATGCCTGCAGGTGTGGGAACGGGGTTGACCCCGAGGAACACAAGTGCTTCCTGATCCAGGCCATCCTTACCAAGAAAAGGTTAATTTGCAGCACTGTGGCCTTCAGCCTTCTCCCCCCACCCTCCATGGAATCCTTTAATCACGTTGGTGTGGTGAAATTTCAGCCCTGAAATGGTGCCTTTGTGCAATCGTTCTGGCGTCCGCCATGGAGCGCGGGGGTCGTTTTCTTGTCCTTTTTTTTTTTTTTTTTAAATGGCTTCTTTGTTCCCTGCCCGCCTCCCCTCCCCAGCCCTGCATCTGTATCAGATACGATTAAAGGGATAGGGAAGGATGCTGGGCCAGCTCCTGCGAGGCTGCGGGAGGAATGGTTAACCCCTCTGTTACCAGCGGTGTTCTACTTGTGGGGGCACTCTTGGTTGAGAGGAGGCATCCCCTTCCGTTGGAGGACTGTTGATGTGGAGCCCACTTGCTTTCTTCGTTGGAAGAACTGGAGAAGGGTATGAGTGTATGGTTAAGAACTTTCTTCTCCCGGTCTTCTATTCACTCACACCGTGGTCCTTCTCCCTTCCTCCCCTGTGATCAGCTCTTCTACCCTAGCTCTGCCATGGCTCCCCTTACTCCCTCCTCATGAACCTGTTCAGCAGCACAGTAGTTCCCATCTGGGCCTTTCCCACATTCCATAGAATGGAATAGGGGTAGAGATCTCTCCTCTCCGTTGAGTGGTCACAGTCCTATTTTGCACAGAACTGTTTAGCTTGGCATCACTGTTTTTACACGTCATTAAGCCATTGGCCCTATAATGGCCTCATCTAAAGTGTGCTGAGCGCTCTGCATTTCCTAGTCCTCCTGCTTGTTCTACTCATCCATTGAGCATTCAGTGAACACAAACTCACAGAACAGATCACGTCTTTGCTTTGAAGCCTTGGAACCTATTTTTTAATTTTTGTGGAGTTTTTTGTTCAGTGTAATCCTACCTTATTCCCACTGGCCTTGAGAGATGTTTTCAAGCAGGCCAATACCCACTGCACATTTTCTTTCCGCAACTCTTCAGATAGTCTCCCAGGATCTGACTGACCAACATGTTTCCTTGCAACAGCTAAGTTACATACCTCTGTTCTTGACTATGCTCTGTGTGTATTTATGTTCTTACCTCTGGAAAACAAGAGGAGTTGAGTTTCTACAAAGAAACCAATGGTTGCTTCCCAAAGGTTTCCAAAATACATCATTTTCTAGATGTAGGGAAGGTTTTCCTGACTAACTTATGGCAACCTAGAGATGAGGAACTGAGAGGAGAAACTCCGCACTCCTATTCAGTAGATAATCAGTAATGATATTAAGAAATTCTTGGGCGAAGCGCATGCAAAGCAGTGCTCTTCTTCATGGCATGGGCTGAATTTTAGCTTAGGAACAGCATCCCATGGAAGAAATGACTCAAGCTGGCTTATGAACAGAAGATGAGTTTCGTCTCCATGAGGGAGCACAGTAAGCCAGTTGGAGCTGTGTCCTCTCAATGACGGGCCAAGGAGAGCCATGCACGGGATCTGTGTGGTGGTCTGGTGACGTGACAGATTTACTGGGGGAAAAAAATCGGAGACTTTCAGGAAAGTGGTGAAAAAAATCCAGAGACATGAAAATGAAACTTTTAAGTTTATTATTCCATATGTTTAATGCAGTGTTAATGGTGCTAGGGCAGCATAGAGACTGGGGAAAGGGAGCCAGGGGAGGAAGGTGCTACTTGCATAAATAAGAGGACGGGGCTCAAATAGGTTACATGCATACAGGGAACAAACATTCTACATGATCTTTTCAGACACCACGAGGAAAAGTCATCCGTAGCTAAGGGAGGTGGGAAGGACATCTGACATCGTATCAACAGAGGAAAACAGTGGCATGCATCACAGTCCACGTTCGGTTGAAGTATTTTATCTTTCTAGACTGAATTACCTGTTAGAAGGTCCCACAACACATTTCTGCAATCAATTGTCAGGAGTCACTTTTTCCTGCAGCAGCTTCTTGGCCAGTTCACTCCCTGGCAGGACGCACCACCCAGTCCTGGAGGTGACAGAGGAGAATTAAGCAGGCTGTCCTCAGGTGATGGGCTGAACAAAAGGGGTTGATCTGAATGCAAGAGCTGCTTGTTTCCAACTTGAAACCCAGAGGTGAAAATGAGTTCTTCTGCACAGAAGTAGAGTTATTGTCTTTGTAGTCATCCAATATTGGGTGCATTTCTACCTTGCTTAAATCCACAGGAGTATCTTTCCATCCTGAGCAAAAGTAGGAGGGAGGTGCTGACAAGATTGCTATAATGTGATGAACAAATGAGCAGCGATGTACATCCCATCGGCCTGAGTTTGGAGCAGGGTTCAGAGTGAGTATTGGAATATTGGAACCACATCTGGGTGTTGGCAAGTGCATAGTAGCTTTCTTGGTGCCTTCACGTTTTCAGCAGACACCATCAAATGCTGGAGGAGCAAGGACCTGGTCTGCTGGGATATTGTTGGGATACTGAAGAGACTGGGGAGGACTGAGATGCCAGAAGTCTGAGACACGAGTGAACGATAGAAATTAAACTGTAGGAAGGGAAGATTCAACTACAGCACCTGAATGATCCACGGATCCTTCCCCACCTCTCCTCATTCCTTACACGAACACGCATACACACGTACGGGTTATGATATGAGAAAGGCTAAGACTGACAGTGCAGTTCCTGAGTCCTCCACGTTGTTCAGTCAAGCCTTAAAAAATCCATGCAGGAGGGAGTGTGGGATTAAACAGACGGGACTGAGGGAAGAGGCAGGGAGAAAAGCTAGCGTGCAGCTGTGGAAATCAGCAGGGAAGCAAGCGTAAGTTGGTCTTCCAGCAGGGATCAAGATTCATGCATGTGTGAATCTTAGGCAGGACTGCTGCACAACACTGATGCAAGGAAGCCGGCCATGCCGTCCTCCCGACTCCTCCTCCCGTGACATGTTCACCAAGGCTGAGCAAGCACCCTTCACCCGCAGCAGCTGACAAAGAGTTGGCTGTGGTGGCCTTTTGGAAACACTTGCTAATTCGCTGGAGGAGGTTGGGGAGGGGAAGGAAAGGACAGTCTCTCTCCTCTTACAGTCCAGGGTGCGCACAACGAAGCCCACCACGGACCCGTCACTCCATGTCTTGAGTCTTCCTCATCTAGAAGGCCAATAAGGTGTCGCAAGCCAGTTGTGTGGCCTGCGTGAAATCGGTACAGGGCGAAAGGACGAAAAACCTTCCTGTAGGCGGGTGAGCCAGCGATAGCCGGGGTCAAGAAAGGCACTTCCAGATATTCAGTGGGTTCTGGTGGCTGGATGGTGGCACTGAGTGACCTCGGAGTTCGGAGGCTCTTCTGCCTGTGCTGATTCTTCGGAGCCTTTCCGTCGCTGCTTTGGTCACTGTTCCCCATTCCCTATGGTCTAGAGAGAGTCGTATACACAGGCTGTTCCCAATGTGTGGGACTATGGGACTGTGGCACGGAGGGTGCAGGGTCAGAGATGGCGGTGTAAAGAGGACGCTGGGAAGGTCCCATATAGGAGAAGGCAGAGTAGAGGCCGGAGGCTTGGCTGGAGTGGCTGTAGTAGGGTCCTGAGGGCTGGTGATCAGGATAGTCAAACTGGGGCCTGGAGATGGAGGGGAAGGCCGAACCATAGTGGGGCAGACTCAGGGATGTGTAAGCTATCTGGGAGGTGGAGGGCTGATCGGTATAATGACCTCCAGGGGCAGACCCCTCCGTTTTCACCTGGGCCTTGGAGTCCACCACCGGTGATGTGGTAGCGGACAAGGAGACTCCATGCTGCTTGGAGATCCAGGCTGAGTGTCCGCTGGCCGCAGCCAGGGCGCTCCCGAGGCCATAGCCAGCGGCCGCCGCATAGCCCCCAACATGTCCTGGGTGGCCAGCGTGTCCGTTGGGTGGCAGGTATTGGTCGAATTCGTTGACGTCAAAGGTCTCCATGTTGGACATCACTTCATGGCTGATCTCCCCGATGTCCACATTGCCAAAGTCAATGTGTGGCTTTCCCCCTTCCCCCAGGGAACGCCCTTCTCGCTTGGAGTCAGCTTTGCCTGCCTGCAGCTCGGTCTTAGGAGTGGTGGGAGGAGTGGGAGGGCCGTGGCTCTGACCTGCAGTGTGAAAAACATTTTGAGGAGGAAAGAGAGACAAGAAGTGAGTTACTGCTTTACACCTGGGCGGCAGCACACATCAACTCTGCTCCTCCCAGTAAGCCATAATAAGTAAGGAATTATGTCCAACCTGACCGGAGGAATGCACGTGCTCAGGAAACAGGGGCATGTCCCTATGCCAGTAACTCCAACAGTGTTTGCTGGGTCGTGAGCAACGTGAGACATATCCCTAAGGCGATGGCTTGTTTTCGTGAGCCTCCCAGCTGATTACCTACCAGTTGGTTCACTGAGCTACGGGACTTACCTGAAGAGTGCTCTGGGTGCCCATCGGACATGGGCGACCCTTCCCCAGGATGCCTGTGGTCCAGGTGGGTGTTCTTGTAGTGAGCCTGGATAGCAGCGGCTCCACCAGCTTCCCCCTCCACCTGGCCCTCGCCCTCGCCCTGCGTGGCCTTGCCATTTTTCCGCCTCCGTGGCTGGTACTTGTAGTCGGGGTGGTCCTTCTTGTGCTGCATCCTCAGCCGCTCCGCCTCTTCGATAAAGGGTCGCTTATCGCTTTCATTCAGCAGCCTGCAGGGCCAAGATGGTAAAAAAGAGGGGAAGGAGAGGGGCAGGTACATCAGAAAAAGAATCCCAATACACAGCATCATGGGACACAGCATATAAATCCAGGCATCGAGGTGTTGCCTTGTTTTAGGGTATTTCCCAGAGCAACAGGGGGAGCATGGAAGTGATACAATAGAGATAGCAATGTTTTGTGCACACTGTTAATGGCCAGTATTAAACCTCATCATCATGGTCAGTGCCAGTGCTGGGTCACCCTTCCCCATGAAGCTCAACAGCCTCACTTATCTTTTAGTTTCAACCCCAAATGAAAGCTTAAGGCTCTACTGAGCACAAATGGCAGTGATTGGTGTTGGCAGCCATACGCTCAAGCACAAATATCCAGCTCTTCTTACTGTAAAAAAATCTACTTCTGTGTCACTAGACTTTGTAGAAATAGACGAGCCTTGGTCTCTGGATAAAAGACATACAAATGTGAGGTTCTTCTCTGTTCTCCTGCCTGATCATGAGCTGCTCTGGATAACACAGTATCTCCAAAGAAACCATGCAATGTGCAGGCAGAATGGCTCAGAGAGACCAACTTCATTGCTCAAGGCTCTAAAAGATTCTTACTTGGAAACACTTGAGTTTAATTTTACCATTTTCCCCTCAAATATTCTTGTGACTCAAAGTCATCCTGCTTCTGATCAGAGAGCAATGCTCTCAGAAGGGACCTGTCTCATGCTGCTGCTGCTGGGCTCACAAATGGCAAAAATATTTCCCATTTATGAGATACCCACCCCTTTTTCCTCCCAACAAAAGAATTGCCTGGGGATGGGGTTAGGGATGAGCCAGCATCTTGGTACTCCTGAAGCCTTTAGCATTAAATGTAACTTATTCTGCTCAACTGTAAGCACTGTCACAGACAAAAAGGCCTGGATTGACCTGAAAAACTGAAGGTAAGAGAGGAAGAGCGTGCAGGTAGAGCTGTGGAGGAGGATCAAAGGGTGCACCAGCCAGTGACTGGTTTTTGAGCACCCTCTGCCCATCAGCCAGAAGGTGTGTGGCGATCTGCAGCCCATTAAGGTGCTGGCCTGGGTTCACTCCAGGCAGCCTGAGAAGGTCATGGCCGCACACTGCATTCCTCCACTGCCTTAATCCTACAGCTTAAAGCAACTGAGCCACCGTGAATCCAGCACCAGCTTTTTCTGTTCCCCTCCCACTACCCTACACCGTGCTCACAGCTCCAGGAGGGCTCTAATCCCTCCGCCAGCACTGCTGCAGTCTGCCCTCCATGGTGTCTAAAGGACAGCCCATCTGAGGCATCAAGGACTGGGAGGCAACCTCGCCTCATCCTTGAGAGCAGCCCTCCTCCATGGAAGATGAAGAAGGGACAGTAAGGTTGGATATCAGGAAAAGATTCTTCTCCAGAAGGTGGTCAGGCCCTGGAACAGGGCAGTGCTCATGGCACCAATCTTACTGGAGTACCAGAAGTGTCTGGACAATGCTCTCAGACATATGGTCTAATTTTTGGATGGTCCTGTGTGGAGCCAGCAGTTGGACTCAATGGTCCTTTATGGGTCCCTTCCAACTTGGAGTATTCTATGATTCTATGAAAGGAGAGAACAGAGGCAAACTGCATCCTTACAACGCTTCTCTGCAAGGCAGCTGGGCTCAAGCTTCTCTACGCTCCCAACACAGGTAGTGCCAAAGCTAATAAGATGGTTGGAAATGGGAGGTCTCATTTTACATAGGTATCTCTTGGAGGAAGAGGCTGGATGTTGGACAGAAGAGACCAGCAGTGGAGACCAAAGCTCAGCCTTCCGTATCTGCCTACTGGAAGCAGAGGCACTCGAGTCTGCAGAGGAACCAGCTCCCTGCCCTCTATTGGTGCCTGGTCTCCTCACCTCCTCTCTCCTGGCCGGCAGCCTGCTGGCAGTGCCGCCAACAGGACAGCGGGAAGTCCACTCCCTGTGCCTTTGTCTTCTCCTTCCCAAGCCTGCCTGCTCCCTCCTCCCTCTCGCTGGGATCAGAGCTCAAATCGGCTTTAGCAAAGTGAAACTGGTGCGAGCAGGCAAAGGCCAGGAGATTTGGGGGATTTGGATTTCACTTGCTTCCTGCCCTCCCCCTCTGCTCCCTCTGCTCCCCCATCAGTAATGCAAAGGAATCTCGCATGGGTAGAGAACTTATGGATCATGGAACAAAGCCCTCATGGGGTTTAACGCAGCCATCTCCACCCAGCCCGCCTCCAAGCACTCACCCCTGTGGCACCCCACTTCAGGAGGAGAAAGAAGAGCCAAAGTCTTCCCTCCTGCCTTTCCCGTCTTTCCCTTCCACCACATGGCATTATGCCATGCTGCCATGGCCTGACCCCATCCCAGGGCTCAGCTGCCAATGAGTCAGGGCAGTGGGGATGGGATCTCCTGGTGCACAGCCAGGGATGGTTGGTTCTACACGTCCACAGCTCATGGGCATGACCCCCATCCCTGGCTCTTTGCCTTGGTGAGGTGCAGGAAAGGAGGGAGCTGCTCCCACTCCCATACAAAGGTCTCTTCATCGGCCCCACTGTCCACTTCTTCCCAGCTCCCGTCTGGTTTTGGCCCCAGAGTTGTTGCTGGCTGGTGCATTGGCTTAGAGTCACATCACACCGACATTTTCAGCAGCCAGCCTCCATTTGAGAGCTGCTCCCAACCTGCCCCAGGGAAGGAAGGCAGCCAAGGCGAGCTTTCATCAAGTATGGAAACCCTCCCTTCCCCTCCTCCTCCCTCTTCCCTCACCCTCCATTTCAGCACATTCGCTTCTTCATCTGCATCCTTTGAATCCCAAGCAGGCAGACTGGGGAAGATGGAAGGGACCACAACCCCCACTCCAGCACTTGAGTACCACAGCCACCAGGACAATTCTTGCAGCCTTTGGGGGCCCATGGAGAGCATGACAATGGCACAGAGCTGGATAGGCCACCAGCTGTCCCTGACATTCCCTCCTCAGCAGCTCCCTTCTCCCACATCTGCCCGTAAGCCAAGTCAGAGCAGGGGGGAGGCGAGGGGAGAGCCAATTCCCCTTCTTCCCCTAACTCCTTCCCCTTCAGCTTCCCCAGGGGATGTTTGTCCACATGGCAGGGATGCGACAAGCATGGTACTAGAATATTGGACCAGCCTTTAAGAAGATTTTCCAGGCTCTGCCGTCCATACCAATCACCAATCACTAGGCATTTGGTTTAAAGGTTTGCAGGCAGTCTCCGTGCTCACCAGCTCTCATTCCCTGCACTCCTAATGCAGCCCCTACATGTAAAAGCTCACAGCAGCCTATGTGGAAATAGAATTTGTCACTCACACCGATACATAGACACTATACCTTCAGGGCACAGGAACCTATCTGGAGGACAACCCAACTGCACCATGGCTGAAAATCGTGGCTCAGGACTGTATGGCAACATTCAGGCCAGCTCCCTTGAGCTTTGGTTGGCTGATTCTTGCCCCCAGCCCCACAAAAGGGCACACGTGCCATCCTGGCTAGCTCAGATGCCAGCTCTGTGGTTGTACCCATAACTCAGGCAGTACAGTCTTGTATGGGCTGGCGCAACTTGGAGAGCTGCATTTGCCCTAGCAACAGAGACGTGGGAAGGAGTTGTGTCCCAGCAAAGGAACAATATATTGAAATAACAGCTTGAGAGCAAAAAAGGGTCGATTTGGACAGCAACAGAAGGTGCTGGGAAGCAGAGAAATGGGGGTGAAGTGTGAAGAAGGTGACATTCATAAAAAAACAAATGGAAGAGGATGCCAAGATGTGACTGGGTGGGGATGTCTGTGCCTGGTGGGGACAACAGATGCTGGGAGGGATAGAATGAACCAGTGGGCTAACATGGTGAAGGGGAAAGAGTGGTCAGGGCCTGAGAGCTACGGGTCTGAGCTTCACTTGGGGTCAGAGACTGGTGGCAGAACCCAAGGTTGGAGCAGCAGATGGGGTAGAGGAAGGGAAAGGGAACAAAGCAGGATGGAGTGAAAGAGCATCAGAGGAGACGTCTGACTTTGAATACCTAAAGAAATCCCTTTTCTTGAGTTATAGCACACATTGGTGGGTTGGGATAAATGAGTGAATGCAGCATAGGGAGAAAATGATGCCTAAGGGCCCAGTTCTCCCTTGTGAAACAGGAGGTTTGGAGTCAGGAGGAGACCTACCGGCCAGGGAGTGTTTCGGAAAAAATGTCTTGTGGCCCATCGGAGGCAGAGGGCTTCCTCTCATACAGTGCCGTCGGGGTAGAGGAGGGAATGAGAGAGCCCCTTCACATGAGGCTGATGGCCGTGATGTGCATTGGTTGGTGCAAGGCAAGGGGCTGACGCTGTGGGGGGCTAGCAGCAGAAAGTGTAACAGGTCGATGGGATTATTGTTATAGACAGCCCCATGAGGACAAAGTGGCTTGGCCAGCATGGTGTTCATGAGCCATGATATAGCAGGGTCTCTCCTTGCCCATCCCTCCCTACTGATGGCCTCACTGCACCTGCACAGCGTGCCAACACCAGGACCACCTTGGGAAGGACGGGACAGAGGATCAGCCCCTAGCTCCCTTCCTTGAACCGTCCTCCTTGGCACTGCTCAGAAGAAAATCCCTGCTGGTGTGGGACCCAAGGTCAAACAGTCCTGGGGCAACCACAGGTAAATTAAGGCTGGTGGGGCTCAGACCAGATTCTGTTCATGCATAACTTTGCCCAGCAGAGGGTGAGCCAAGGAGACAAGATCTCCCCTGACCATCAAGTAGGAGAGGACCACGATAAGTGTCTTGGTCATGAACAAAAGGGAAAATCAGAGGGAAACAGGTGAAAAAGCTGTGGGCTCCACTTGGGATGGAGGTGAGCTCTGCTGAGGAAGCTTTCACTGCATATACAGGCTGGAAAACTCTATCCCATTCTCCTAGATGCCTCCTGTGGGCACCTCCCAGCGAGGAAGCAGCTGGCACAAGAGACAACCCGTCCATCCCACCCCATCCTTATCCTTTCTCCTGACCACCAGGACACCTTCACACACCCACTCTTACCTCCAGAGCTTCCCCAAGGTCTTACTGAGCTCAGCATTGTGGAGGTGCGGGTACTGGTCAGCCAATTTCCTCCGGGCAGCCTGCGCCCAGACCATGAAGGCGTTCATGGGCCTCTTGACGTGGGGCTTGCTCTTGTTACTTCCATTGACCCGAACAGGCATGGGTACCAGGGTCCAGTCATAGCCGCTCAGCACCTGGCTGACCGCTTCACGGATGCAGACAGGGAACTTGTCATCATCCGCCTCCGAGTCTTGCTGCTCCTTCTTGACCTTGCCCATCTCCCCATTCCCAGAGCTGGCAAGGTGTGGAGAGTTGTCCGATGCCATAGATGGTCCTGGCGAGAGGCAGTGGTGGTCTTCAGAACCCACTGGGCTCATCTCCACCTCCGACAGATCTTGGTCATTGGCCATGGTCACTTCCTTCTTCTCACTGGGGAGGGAAAGGAGGAAGAGAAAAACAAAAGAAAGGAAAAAAAAAGAAGGAAAAGAGAGAAAATAAAAAGCGAACACCAAATCCGACTGGGACTCCACACTCTCCGAAGAGCAGACCACGAGACAGGGGCTGCTTGATAAAAGCGCAAGCAAAGCAATTGCCGTGCACACCGCAAAACCCGTGATCGATGGGGGTGGGGATGGGTCGGGGCCCTGACCCATCGGGAGCTCTTATCTCTGCAAATGTACCAAACAGGCATGTGCAGAGGGGACTGCGGCCGCTGCCCAGCTGTGCCAAGGAATCCTAGAATCATAGAATCATTAAGGTTGGAGTGACCACTAAGATCATCTAGTCCAACCGTCAGCCCATGCCTGTGACCGCTCCAGACCATGGAGGACTAGGGGTTCTGGGGACCCCACAGAAGGGAGAGCAGAGCATCCTGCCTGCTTGCAGCTCTCCATGGGAGATAAACCAAAGGGACAGATCTCCCATCTCCCGGCCACCTCCAAAGCCCCAGGAGCAGCAGGAGAAAGTGCCTCTGCGACACTCCACCACTTGGCCACTGCTTGCTGCTCTTGGAGCAAAGACTTAAAACACACCCACTTCGCATCCCCAAACACATCCTTGTATATGTACATATAAATAAGCATATTCGTGCACATATGCACGTATATATGTAGATGCAAACACACATGAAGTTCAGCTTGGAGAGAAGCCCAGGACCTGAGCTGTCTGCCCTGTCCACCCCTCCTCTCCCACTGTCTGCAGTCACCTCTGTAAGTCCCTGCCACAGCATCGCTGTCCCCTGATTTGAAAAAGAAATGTTCTAAAAAAAACGCCCCCCTCCCCCCCCCAACATCTCTCCACTAGGCAGTAGTTAAAAGGAGGAAAGAAAGAGAAAATAGGAAGTTATAGAAAAACGTGCCTCTCGTTTAGCTGCTAAAGACAATGAGGAGCAAAGCCTGCTGTCGCTCCGCTTTTGGGGGATGACACAAATCTTCACTGGGGAAATTGAAAAAGTGGCGGAAAGTAGGAAAAATAAATGTGCGTGCCAGTGAGCTCAGGTAGGAAAACTTACGTTGCTGGCTGATGCGGGCAGCAAACCCTGTGAAGGCTGTGGCTCCTGTCCCAGTGCCCCCCTGTTCTCCCTCCGGCTGTGGGGCGTGCTGCCGGGGAGGTGCTCAGGCAAGTGCCATTCCTGGAGGGAGGCTTGGTTTTTACTAATGCCCCGGCTGGATGCCTCTAGCTGGCTTTGCTGCTTAGCACCGGGGGAGGGAAGGGTGGAAGGTGGAGCCAAGCATTGCTCAGAGCCAGGACACAGTCAGGGCTGGTGGGGAGGGGATGCTGCAGCCCCCCACCCCAACTCGGCGTTCCCTGCTTTCCCCCAGTGGGGATAGAGAGCTCAACCCCCTGGGATTGGGTTTGCTGGGCACAGGGAGGGATGTGAAGTGATGCACCCCAGGGCTGGGCTCCCCTTCCTTCCCCCCACCACCGCTGATGCTCTTACGGCCTCCACATCCCCAGCATGTCCTTGGTCCCTGTCATGGAGTCTGGTGGGGACCCCAGTGCACTGCAACAAGCTGGCCTGGGATCATGGGGTCAAGATGCTGTAAAAAGAGCATCCCAAGTGTGGAGAAGGAGATGCAAGAGGTCAGGAGCATCCTGAGGATGGAGGACATTAGCTCCAGAAGAGTACCACTGCAGGGCAGGTCATGCCAGCTTGAACCCTAAAGATGGGGTCCTCGCAACATCTCCATCTCTGTGGGTTCTCACCAAGATGACTAGGCTGAACTTCCTTGGATATGTTGGATTGATCCTGAAGGCAAATACGAGGTCTTCTGATGAGGACTACCTCATAGTCATTCACTTCTTGCTGCTCATGCACTGGGACACATACATGTTCTATTCACACAACAGGTTAGAATGTTCCCACCAATTCTGCCATTTTGTAGCTTGATTTCCTTTCCAGATGCATGTGGTTGTTCACTTCTTCACTTTCCCTTCTCACTGGGGATGAAAAAGAGCAATGCCAATCTTGTAACCGTGAGAGGTCACCCATGAAATTCTGACAATCTTCCCTGATACCCCTGAGCCAGCAAAGAGACAGACCTAGCTGCTGCCCCAGCCCTTTGCTGGAAAGCCAACCTGAAGGTACAAAGCAAGAAAACGCAAGGAGGTGAATGTATGTGACCCAGGGAACAAAGTTCAAAGGATTTCAGGAACATTTTCAGCTTTTGTAGCATATCTTCACTCTCCAGGATCTTTATGGTAGAAAGAGTGGTGCTGCCCTGGGAGGTGGTGGAGTCCCCGTCCCTGGAGGTGTTCCAGAACCGTGTGGATGTGGCACTGAGGGACATGGCTAGTGGGCATGGTGGGGATGGGCTGATGTTTGGACTGTATGATCTTAGAGGTCTTCTCCAACCTTCGTTATTCTATGGTTCTGTGTAATACCCCAGAAAAACCCTGGCTGGCACCACTTGAAATACAAGGGAACCAGTCCCAAGGATTGTGCTGAACATCTGAGCTAACGCACTCAGAATCCAACATCGATGCCCTGCTTCCTTGACCAAAGCAGCAGCTGGTGAGCCTCCAGCCTTACAGAATGGGACAATCTCTCCCACCAAGAGAAATCCCAGCTTCCAAGCCAGATGATGTCCATGGCCCACTGGATGCAGAATAAAGGAAGCCACTGGGCTCATGGCATCTACAGGGGGAATGGATCTGTGCTTAACTCCAGCAAGATAATGAGTAGTAGAATTCAGGTTTTCCTCCATGCCCCCAGGATCTAGGTGAGCAGAGTGTCTGATCCTCCAACTCCCAACTGTGGCAAGAAAGAGAGCAAACCAAGAAGGGACTTCAGTAACCCACAGGGCTGTAACCAACCACTGCTGGCCCCACTGCTCACTGTCCCCACCAAGGACAGGATCTCTTACATCCCTACCTTGATGTAAGAGATTTTTTGAATTCTCTTCCATCCATGTTCCATCTCTTTCCTCATGCTATGAAAACAGAGAGACAGGAGAGCAAGCTGTGAAAGAACATACCTCTACAGCAATGGGGAGAGGTGTGATGCTTCTGCTCAGCTGAGGCAAAAAGACGGAGAGGAGAGGAGAGGAGAGGAGAGGAGAGGAGAGGA